>NC_082596.1:84017935-84320263 GCF_030936135.1 Gavia stellata
TCCTGGCAGGACCTGTGATCCCGTGGGGGACCCATGCTGGAGCAGTTCATGAAGAACTGTAGCCCATAGGAAGGACTCATGTTGGAGGAGTTCATGGAGAATTGTCTCCCATGGGAGGGACCCCATGCTGGAGCCGGGGAAGAGTGTGAGGAGTCTTCCCCCTGAGGAGGAAGGAGCGGCAGAAACAACGTGTGATGAACTGACCACAACCCACATACCCCATTCCCCTGTGCTGTTGAGGGAAGGAGACAGAGAGGTCAGGAGTGAAGTTGAGCCCAGGAAAAACAAAGGGTTGGGTGGAAGGTGTTTTAAGATTTAGTTTTTATTTCTTATTACCCTACTCTGATTTGATTGCTAATTTAATTGCTAATTTCCCCAAGTCAAGTCTGGTTTTGCCTGTGACAGCAATTGGTGAATGATCTCTCCCTGTCCTTCTCTTGACCCACAAGCCTTTCATTGTATTTTCTCTCCCCTGTCCAGCTGAGGAGGGGAGTGATAGAGTTGCTTTGGTGGGCACCTAGCAGCCAGCCAGGGTCAACCCACCACACCAGGGCCTGGTATGAGAAAGAGAAAATCATGTGAACTCCTCCCTCCATAGGGATTGAACAGTAGTCTCAGCCTTGAGAAACTGGGGAGACACTACGGACAGAGGTAAAGTTCACTCAGAAACCATCAGTTCAGCTATCTCGGGCACAGAAAGGTTGTAGGATCACACAGAAAAATAATTAAAGTTGTCACTCTGCACTAGTATTATTCAGACAGTGGTAAATCTGAAAAATGGCCTTTTTGGAAATGAGGGCTACTGTTAGCATTCTAAAAATGTAGAGTTAACCAGTGCAAATCTTTCCTTCTCAGCTCTTCCAAGTTTCCAAGCTTCATCAAGACTGTTTATAGACAGTTCTCCAAGGTGATGACCAATTCACCTTTTCTGATGTAATCAAATGTGGTTGTCTAAACTGTCTTTAAACGCAGCACAGTCTGACTATTGGAATGCACGAAGCTAAACCTTAATAACTAAAACCAATCAGCAACTTCATCAATTTGCTACTGAATTTCATGTGATTCCCTACTAATTGCCCCACAGTATTCTCTCCCCCACAATATTCTCCTGGAGAAGCTGGCGACTCGTGGCTTAGACTGCTGTACTCTTCGCTGGGTAAAAAACTGGCTGGATGGCCGAGCCCAGAGAGTTGTGTTGAATGGAGCGAAATCCAGTTGGCAGCCGGTCACAAGCGGAGTCCCCCAGGGCTCAGTTTTGGGGCCTGTCTTGTTTAATATATTTATTGATGATCTGGATGAGGGGATCGAGTGCTCCCTCAGCAAATTTGCAGATGACGCCAGGTTGGGAGGGAGTGTTGATCTGCTCGAGGGTCGGAAGGCTCTGCAGAGGGATCTGGACAGGCTGGATTGATGGGCCGAGGCCAATTGTATGAGGTTCAACAAGGCCAAGTGCTGGGTCCTGCACTTTGGCCACAACAACGCCATGCAACGCTACAGGCTTGGGGACAAGTGGCTGGAAAGCTCCCTGCAGGAAAGAACCTGGGGGTGTTTATTGACAGCCGGCTGAAGATGAGCCAGCAGTGTGCCCAGGTGGCCAAGAAGGCCAACAGCATCCTGGCCTGTATCAGAAATAGTGTGGCCAGCAGGACCAGGGAAGTGATTGTGCCCCTGTACTGGGCACTGGTGAGGCCACACCTCGAATCCTGTGTTCAGTGTTGGGCCCCTCACTACAAGAAGGACATTGAGGTGCTGGAGCGTGTCCAGAGAAGGGCGACGAAGCTGGTGAGGGGTCTGGAGCACAAGTCTTATGAGGAGCGGCTGAGGGAAGTGGGGTTGTTTAGCCTGGAGAAGAGGAGGCTGAGGGGAGACCTTCTCGCTCTCTACAACTACCTGAAAGGGGGTTGCAGAGAGGTGGGTGTTGGCCTCTTCTCCCAAGTGATGAGTGACAGGACAAGAGGAAATGGCCTCAAGTTGCACCAGGGGAGGTTTAGACTGGATATTAGGAAAAAGTTCTTTACTGAGAGAGTGGTAACACACTGGAATAGACTGCCCAGGGAGGTGGTGGAGTCACCCTCCCTGGAGGTATTCAAGGAGCGTGTGGACGTGGCACTGTGGGACGTGGCTTGATGGGCATGCTGGTGTGTGGTGTGTTTTTTTGTTTGTGTGGTTTTTTGTGGATGTTTTTTTGTGGGGTTTTTTTGTTTGTTTGTAATGTTGGACTTGATGATCTTACAGGTCTTTTCCAACCTTAATGATTCTGTGATTCTGTGATTCTGTAATTCTTCAACAAAAAATCTTTAAGGTTTTAATTCAGTTTTCTTCCTTGAAAAGCAAAGATTTTTCCTAGTTTACGAAAACTCAGCTTCAATATGTGATTTACATTCTACCTTCACAGTTACAAACTTCTCACCAATAATTGCCCTACTCTTCTTACAGCATTTCTGATATCCTCTATTAAACTCCCATGTTTGAGTGCAGTAGGAAGAAATTTTTAAAGAACTGACTGATATATGAAATCTTGGTATATACTTCAGTCTTTGTCAGTATGTTTCGTGTTTTCTTTCTCCTTCAGAATAAAAGTTATTGTATAAAGAGAAGAAAATCCTTCATCCTAGATAAGCAGTTCAATCGGCCTTTGGTTATGGTGAAAAGGACACTTCAGAAGGATGTATTATTTCTCAAATATCCCTTGTGACTCTAGACGCATGTTTTATAACAGCAGTAAAATTTCACATACAGGGGTGCTTTAAAATTTTTCAAGCAATTTAATGTTACAAGAAATCATTTATAGTCTAGATAATATGATCTCTGTCCAAAAGGATGGGACCAATTCAAGACAGCTTCAATAAATTGGGTTTGCCTCACACCTCCCAGTGTTTGGCTCTAGGGCAAAAGTTGGGACACTAATGGATAAAAGTATCATTGATTATCCTGCATTTTGGTATCATAACTACATCCATCACACAATATAACGGTGACAGTCCCAATGGGATTTGATCAAACCTATTAACATTGCATTGTGCCAAGAAATATTCTGCAAGAGCTACTATACTCCTAGGGTTTTTTTCTGAAAAATGTCACAGCAACATTAATTTTAGAAGAAGTCTCCACATAGTTGCTTGCATTTTGTCTAAGAATCATTTAGTTCAATAAAACATATTTGGAAGATTATAAATTTTTTGACATATGCTTACATTAAATACATTTCACTTAGATACAGGATCCACTGATTTTGTAGTCATTATCCAAACAATGTTTGTCCTTTGGCTGTATCTGTAAAGTAAGTTAGAAAGTTCCTCTGAACAAAATGAGTGAAACTGGAAAACAGTTGTCGTTTTTGAACTGGAAAATTCTCTGCATTAAGAGATATCGTCTCTGTAGTCTGACTGCTGACTAAAGAAGAATCATTAGGATTAGCAATATTAGGAACTGAGACGTGGAATCTTAAGAGTATTTCTTAGATGCTTGTCCTGCTAGGAACATGGGACAACAGAAGCGTTGAAAGAGACAGGTATATATTTGCACTGGTGTCACAAGGTACAGTTCTTCCTAAAAATATGCTTACTTACTTTGTGAAGATAAAAATAGTCTCTCCAGAAAATACACATTAGTGACTGTGGCACATGCATTGCAGATAACCGTGCATTTTGGAGAATCATTCATACTGACTGCTATGAGAGGAAGCCATTCGGTAGTGTACCAGGTCAAGGTGCACAGGTCAAAGAGGAGAAAACTGCTGCTTTTCCTTAGGCAATGCAGCATCAGTATCTCTGCAGTGTACCTGGTACATAACCATACTCATTAAATATGGCTGAATTAGGAACATTGTAATGCTCATTGTGAACTTCTAGAATATTTTTACAAGGCAGCCCTTGGTGGAGTTTGGAAATTTCAAAAAAGGAGCCAGTCAAAGACTTTATAAAATTTTTATGGTGTGTTTGGTTGTTTTAGGGGAGGAAGAAAGGAGGCTAAAGAAACAAGATCTAATAAAAAACAGAATGGTAGCTAACATGATCCCCCGAGATCTAGAAGATGCAGGTATAGGCATCCACAGATGCATATTTATCAAGGTGGTAGAACTGATTCTGTCCTCAGGCTCCTTCTCCTGTGTCTTGCCTTCCTAGCTGTAACTCAGAGCTCTGTGACTTCTCACCACCTCCTCCAGCACCAAGAAGATGTGACAATCTATAGTAGTAGGTATGTGTACATCCATGTGATTTTTTTTTTTCTCCGTCTTACAGCCTGTCCAGACATGACATGAAGTTGGGGGAGATGAAGTTACTGAGGAAGAGATCTATCATCATCAAGTTAGCATCCAGCTCTGGGAGCCTGCTTAGGTCACCCTTATCTCACATTAACTGCTTCAGTCACCAGATTATTGGTTACCCTTAGCTGAGTCTATTGGCAGTTACTGGGTGTGCTTCTCTTGTTTTAGTTGTAATTCTATACTGAGTCAAATATTCATGACCAGCTTTTATTGTGGTAGAAAAACGCATATAAACACTGAAGGAAATGGATGGGTGAAATGGGAAGAAGGATCTCCACAAGACTTTTCTAACTGTGGCTCTTAAAAAGAGGGCCTCTTTATGGACTTGTTTCAGTGATAAGTCTGAAACTTATTTTTCTGTTGCACTGCCTACTTTAGAAAAATGCTTCCATGGTAACTGAGTCTCTTAAAAGCTTTTGATTTGTTTTTGGTTTTGTTGTATATTTTATTTAGCACTATGCCTTATTCAGCCAGCTTTATACCTCCTTTCATTTATTTGTTTAGCTTTGTTATTGTTTACTTGCTATTTTTCTTTGTTGAATCTTTTCCCACTGTTCTTTTATGCTCACATGTTCTCATGCTGTGCTGTTCCTGCTGCTGCTGAGCCAGAAACCAAAGGAGAGCAAAAGCAGCTGTCGTCGATGATTCCGCTACCAAAGAAATATTAGTAAATATAGTTTAATCCCTTTTTAATTGTGGTTAAGTTTTCCATGGTCATTCAAAGAATAAACCTCCTTGCCTACTGCCACAAGCCAAAGTCCAGCACTTCCTTCTCAATATCAAAGAGGTCATCAACATTTTTAGAATAATAGCTTGAAGCTACAACTTTAACTTGTTGTGCCTTTTTCAGAAGGAAAGGCTCTGGGACAGTCTGTAGTTGGCCTGGCCTGGCCTGCAGAAAATCTAAACTAAGTGTAGGTTTTTCTCAAATAAGGTGGATGCCAATCAAGTCTAACTAGGTTAGATACAAGACAGAGCACAAATGCAGGATGACTGAGAGAAATATACCTTGCCTGCAGCTCAGGAGTGGAAGACAGCTGTTACTGCAGCAGAATATAAGCACAGCTGACTTGTACAGGAATGGGAACTGATGCCTTTTGTTGTTGTTCCTCCTAAATGTTCAGAACATCATAACCCACATTGTCTGCTGAATGATATTTCCCTTGTCAGATGAATTCTGTTTTGCCACCTCAGGTGCTAGCCGTAGTCTTCAGGAAGCACTCACAACTAACAAAGGACAGCAATTTTATATTTAGAAAAAGTACAGTGCAGTACAAAAGTATCTTGAAGAGAACTGTAAAATAAAAAACTGTAAAGGAGGGATTCTTTCTGATTTATACAGCAAATGAACCAATGAAATGAAACTGAATGAAGAGGAAGTACAAAATATAAACAGACCCTGAACAGACATTAGCTAGTTATAATTTTTAATTGTTGATTCTAGAAAACCCTGGATCCATCATGCAGTTAGTCAAACATCATCATCGTTGCTTCCATTGAAGACTACAATGAAAAAACTGGAAGGTGTTCTTAAAAACCCATAATGCTTTGTAAATTTTCACCAAATGATAGAATCATAGAATGGTTTGGGTTGGAAGGGACCTTAAGGGTCATCTAGTTCCAATCCCCCTGCCATGGGCAGGGATACCTTCCTCTAGATCAGGTTGCTCAAAGCCTCGTAGATGCACTCGATCAGGTCCATGTCTTTCTTACACTGGGGTCCCCAGAGCTGAACACAGTACTCCAGGTGGGGTCTCACAAGAGTGGAGTAGAGGAGGAGAATCACCTCCCTTGATCTGTTGGTCACACTTAATGATCATCATCAGGCCTTCAACAAATGAAAATCCAAACTTCTCATATTTTCCCACAGTCTGTCTTGAAAGTAATTATTGTCATTACATTATCATTTATAATATTCCTATACTGACTTCTAATATTTCTGCCTTTGTTTCTTAATGTGAAAAACGAAAAATTTAAGGGCAGAGTCACTTTGTTAATATTCGTAAAGATAACTCCAATTATCAGCATAAACTAAGTGAAGGAGTGCAAAGTTCTGATGTCATTTCTGTTTACTAGTTCTTTATAATGTATATATATTCTTCCCATTTAGTGGTGCTGTATAACTTAAACAGCAGTTTATGGAAGAACCACAATAAAACCCTTTTTATGAAAAAGCTCTTCGTTCTTCCTATCTAACTCTTAAGCTTTATTCAAAGAGCAAACAGAAAGTGAGTGACGGCGAAGGCAAATTTAGGGAGGAAATGAAGGCAGTACCTAAGCAGTTTAAACATACTGGTAAAGCCAAAACAATTCTGGATTTTGCAGACTTGGTCCTAACTTCTTACTCTTTCATGCATACAACCTTTACACAATTTTAACCAGTTCAAGAGAGCAAGATAATATTTTCTCTTTAACATGTTCTTCTTTAGGCTATATTTAATGGGTAGAAGAAGAGACTTTAAGGCAAATCCCCCCAAACTAAGGACAGTAACATATAGAATATAACCATGTATTATTTATATCTCTTTCTAATTTTATCCTCTACGTGGCATGCTCTCCTAGACAGGTAGGAAAAATTATTTTAATTTTAAGATATGAAACACTGGACTTTCTCAATTATTGATTGCAGTTCGTATCTCCACTTTTTTGTAATGTTTCACTTCTTTGGAACGATCTCCCAATTATTGATTGCAGTTCGTATCTCCACTTTTTTGTAATGTTTCACTTCTTTGGAACGATCTTCCTTTGTTATGGAGACAAGAATTTTATCTTCACTATATTGCATATTAAAATTGCCTTTTTTCTTTTCTCATAAAACGTGCTTGTGATACTGTATATTAAGGACAGCATATAAAATATGTGTTTACAACATCATTTGAAGAGAGCTATGTCAATCTTTAATACTAGTTTCTACACAAATAAATTTATGTTGAGCAACTTCTTGTAGCAAACAACCTATAAAGTATGGGCAAAAGAAATTGACAAGTTCATGTCAATATTAAATCAAAATGCAAGGAAATGGCAGAGTACACAGTCAAGAAATTTACATCAAAAAAATCCCTAACATAATGCAAAACGTTTCAGTAGAGCAAAAAATCTGTTTTCAATTTTCGAGCTGGCAATGGTTGATGTAATTGCAATACATTTATTAATGCACATGTAAATTATAAGCCTGAGGTGCATGTCAAAAGTGTAGTTCTTATAATAGATTCACAGAATATGTTTTCTTTTAAGAACTAAAAAACAACAAAACAAATAAAAAGAAAGTTCTTATGAGACAAGGAATATGCATGCTCCTGCATTCGTTCTGTACTAAAAGTTGTAACTTTGTAGAAATTCCAAAGTCACTCTAAAACAATAAGGATTCAAACAGATATCGTAAAGCTCTCTGAAAACTGAGACCTTCATTTTTCATTGCACTGGATTGCATTGCAGTTTGCCTTGAAGGAAAAAGTATTATTTCCCTGGGGATTCTTGAAGACGTCAAAATATTCAAAGTGTCAAATATTCTGCCCGATATAAGATTTGTTATAATTGGTATAAAGTCAAAGGCATCATTAACTTTCGCTATACACAAGGGTCCCACCAATATCCCACTGAAATACTTCCTGTTTAACTAATCTATTAACTTTCCCTGAAATCAATTGACATTAAGGTCTCCTTGTTTGTTCATAAACATGCTAATATGTAATCATTCCTTTATATATTGGTAATGTTGCTATGCAGATAAAGAAGATTATTAATCCTCAAGAATGTAGTTAAATTCTATATGAAATTATAATGCCCTATTAGTGACATCACACACACAAAAATCTTGTTTCTGTAATTTTTCACTTAGCTTTGAAAAGTGTTAATGGGGTAAAAGATGCATTAGAATATAAGGTCATGATCCTGCAAACTCTTTCAGATATAGAGTAAATCATCACTGAAATACATGGCAAAAATTATCTCCTTTTTTTTTTAATGAAGCAGAATGAATGAGGCTTATTTTGATGATCAAATCCTGAAAGTTTCAATTAACAAACCCCCATATCCTATAAATGTTACCATTAAGGAATTAATGAATAAAGGAATGAATAAATAAATAATGAGAACAAGAAAGCTGCATAAAAAACAGGATTCCTATACAACAAACAACTGTCACTCCAGATATCTAGGAAAAAATACTCTCATCATATAAATTGTGGAACTCTAATGCAAATTTCGTGAGGCTGCTCTGTACTCAAAATGACTACAGAATATCCAACAGTTTCCCAACGTAGATAGGATATCTGCAATGCAGATCAGAGGAAGGAAATTCTGCCTATATTCACTATATATATGCTGATGCATGTTTATGTAGTACTTACATGCCTACTTGCACAGAAAGCATCTTCCACATGAATACAGAATTTTTTATTTTATCTTCAGTTATAAAAATAAAAATGGTGATTGCTTTGGCACATGCCCACCACTATAAAATCTCTACTTATAATTTCTATTCTTAGGGATTAAAGGAAAGGGAGCAGAAACAACATGTAACCTTCCATAAAGCCTGTTTTTTGAGGGGAGACATAGTCTTTCACAGCTTCCCCTCTTCACTGGCTATTTTGGTAATAGTTAACTCTCTCTCTCTGTTTATCTATCTGCTTTAGTTCTCATATATGCAGTGGTAGTACATTCAAAATTATTATTATTCACTTGCCTTACCACAAGGCTTCAAAGCTAAGGTGCCAGGCAGTTATTTAAGTTCCTTGAATACAGCTACGCAATATGAATGGCACCAAGTAGTAGATTAGGTTTCAGGGTGAATGAAGGTCTAAGTCTAGTTTGGATTCAATTTCAATAGTTTTCATTAAAACAATGGTCTGAAAAAAGGCACATTTCACAAGCTTATCTTTTTCTCTCCAGGCTTTCAATTCTCTTACAGCAAATTAAGAAAGGAATGGTTCTTCCTGAAACATTAGAACCGCTCAAACAAGAGAAAAAGCAACTTTTAGTTTGGATTATACCCAAAGTAAAAGCTACAACACAGGGTCAGCAATCTTTCAAGGTTGCTGTGTCAGGCTGTGTTTTTTCATTCTCAAATTGGTGATTGAATGCAGTGGCAGCCTGAAGATGCTGCCTCTCAGAGAAAAGGAGTCCAAGTATCTTAATTGCTGTACTTTGTCTCTGGGTGAGGCAGCAGCTCCTAGGTTTTTGCTGAGTTTGGACCTCAGTGGAAATCAGGAAAAGTTAACTTATTTCTCATAGATGCCACTCTACAGATATTATGCTTCAGTGATGGACCTCCTGCTTGTCATTTAAAAATCTGCCTCAGACAAATCCCTCTGTGCTGTCTTTGTCACCTACACTGCCTGCCAGCAGCCCCTGCTATGTCAGCTGCTTGAAATCTTTCTCACCCTTATATTCAAAGGCACTTAAACAACGAACTTTGTATTAGCACCTCTCTTTTGTCATTTCCATTTTCTGATCTGCTGATGCTATTATTACGACATGCCTAGCAAAGAGATGTTGTTGCATCAAAAGCAGAGATCATGAAATTAGAGTTTTTATGGGGTAATGTTCTATATTTCCTAATCATTCATTTCTCCAGTAGCCCCTTTCTTTGTCGTGTCCCTACAGCCCTCTCTTTTCTCCCTTGCACAAGGTTCCCTCCCATTTCTCCTTGCATTTCATGGAAAAAATGCTGGGTTTCATTCAGAGCTGCAAGTATATTGATTAGGTAGCTGTTTGCTTCATTCTGGAAGAAACACAGGCCAGAGTTACAACTGCTTTTCCTTTACTCATGTCTCTCTACTCAGTTACCAATTTTTACTGCATTAATGGTAATAGAATAGGCTTGACAACTCCAGTCTCAGCCAAATTTAACTGAAATGACAAACAGGTTCTAAAGTTATTAGGAGACATTTACACATATACAGATGGAGAGACAGTATGGCTGCATACATCTCATTTCTTCAAGAAACTAGGCTGAAAATGCTGCATTAAAACACTTTGATATCACAGACATTTTACAAACCTTTGCTCCAAAACCCATTCATGGGGTTGTCTGGTGAAAACCTTACTGAAAATAGTGGATCAGAGCAACAATGACATTTAAAATTTATAAACCCATACTGATCTATGAACTCACATCCCCAGCTGAGAAGTGTGCCTTGGCTGCTTATTTCTGATAGCATTAAAACTCTCCAGAAAAGGATAAAAGGATCAAAATATTTTCTCTATTGTTTATGAGAAGTCTTTTTTCCTTACTTTTCTAGCTAGGTACATTTATACTGTGTGCTTTTTTTTTTTCTCCCTTGGGGAAAAGTCATCTTACATGAAAAGATGGAGTTATTTACAAGAGCTGTGGAGGAATGACAAAGCTCAAAAGAGTTTAAACTTTAGGGAATCACTAAAGAAAGAGAGACCACAAAGTGAAACTCTGAGGTGGACAGTTCTGTACCAGGGGTGGTAGTACTGTGCATCATGCTTGGATCTTGGAGGGGTGAAATTAGCAAAGCTATGAAGTGATTTGCTATGAAGTGACTCTTTGAAAAAAGTGATTTGTTGTGTGAGCTGATATAGAGGTGAAGCACTGGAGTTGATTGACTAATTCATGTAGATTTTCCCCCCTCTAGGGTTCACTGTGGGGAATGTAAACATGGCAGGTCTGAGTAAAGCAGATCTGGTGAATATCCATGAGCTGGCTTGTTTGTGTAAACAGAAGAGAATGAAATCAGTTTTATAATGTTCTGTAGGGTCAGATTCCTTGTAACCCACAAGTGTTCAAAGGATCAGGAGTACTAGTAAACGTGTACAAGTTGGATGCAAAGTATTTTAAATGCAGTTATATTAAAAATGTTTTTTATTCTCAATATGTATAATTCAGTATTCACTGCTTATTATGCACTAGATTAAAATTTGCAAAAAGTAATACAACTTGTATCCTCCAAACGGGTTCTTAAAGGAATGGAGGAAACTTCCAGCTTCATGGTGAGGTGTTCCCCCAGTTCAGAACAGCAGAAACAATCAACTTTGAATAAGCAGGAGGAAGCTGAAATTAGGGTTTCACGTGTCATCATGTGTCTCTCTTCTCAAAATAGCTCAGATCTGACTCCTTTGGGTGATACTGTAAATCTGCTTCATCTAACAATTTAAAAAGAGAGGGGAAATTAGAAAAGGTATATTTATAAGGTTATTAAAGGTTTAAAGGTGTATTGATATGGATTTCAGAAACAAATTTTCAGTATAGCAGTAATATTAATATACACCAATGATGTACAAATTATATATACCAGCATTTTTCTAGATTATGATAGATCGTACTCCAGCAGTCCCATTTAATAAAGAAAAAATACCTTCCTAGTACAGAAAGTCACACAGGCCTAGGTATAATATTAAAAATAGAACATAAATTATATACTGGCCTTCCATAGTAGAACAGATTTCATGTGCAAAGAGGTTGAAGGAAATCAATAGCATGTTACTGAAATCAAATAAAAGAAATTGAAGAGAATGAAGGGTCAATAACTATGCCTAAGTTGGTCCTTCTTTATCTTTAAAGAGAAAACAGAGTTGCTTTGGCTTTGAAATGGAACACACTATAGTTGTTAACTATGAGTCAAAGAAATAAAAAGAGGTTCCAAAAAGGAACGTGCATTTGTATTTGAGTAAATGAGAGGCCAGTTTAACAAATTTTAAATGGAGGTTCAAGGAACCTAAAAATGCTAATCATTAGATTTACTCTGTAGGTTGTTTCCCTAAGCAATAATAACTTACATATTCATACAGAATGTGTGTGTGTCTGCCAGATTTATCCGACTATATTTTGAACCCAGTACCTAATCACAGTAGCAGGAAACAAAGAGATAAAAGTCTTCAAAAGATTATCGCTCTACAAGCTGAATGAAAATTGACACCAGGGTAAAAGAAAGACATCTTTATAATGCTTCTATGTGGGAACAGTTAAATTGTGAGTTCATCTGTAATCCTCATTCATTTGACTGCCAGTACCTAGGCAACCAGGATATATTTACCAGGCCAGGCGGTTGGAAAGTAGCTTTATATCAACAATGTCAAGGGCTGGCACTTACTTGCCTAGCCATGCAAAGAAGGATAAGGAGTAGGGAAACAGCTGGTGTATGGCATTGAAATTGCTGGACACGTGGAAGGGACCAGTGTTTACTGTAGCATGTTTAGGGGCCACAGGGAAGTACGTTTCACACAGAGGGTGGGGAGTAAAGACCAGTGTAATGACAAAGGTATTGTGAAGTGAGAGAACTTTAGTATTTATAAACAAGTCTGTAGGAAACAAAGGTTCATTAGATCTGCTGTTTGGGGGGCAATGAACAGGGCTCAATTATAAAAGTGAAACATAGGTGTGCAAAATCACTTGGTTTGATAACCGCAATTATAGGCATGGGAATCCAGACTGAGAGCACCATCCTCCCTTATCAGGGATTTGGGTGAGTTACTATTCTCACTGTTAGACTGGGTGCTTGTAAGTACGACAAATACTGGGAGAAGTACATTGCAATTTCTTTATCCGATATAAGGAATTTATAGAAAATATATATAAACCAAACAAAATGGACTGGCTGGATTAGTGTTGTCACTATAAACAGCTGAAAGTCCTCTTTCATAGCTTGCATGGAGAGTACAGTATGTTAAAAATGGTCCTTTTATAACTCTCACAAAATAGTGGATTTTCGTTTTTAAATCTAGCACATGCATGGTACATAAGATTCCAAGTTGCTTCTTAAATGCTTCTGTATTTATCACAACATTTGAATATGAAATTTTAAACAAGAGTTTTCAACCATTTCAACTATTCAATAAGGGATTTTCAACTACTATTTACCAGTGCTTCCACGTACTCTAACTCTGCTTGTTGAAGTTATGGGGAGTCTCTTTACAGCCTCCATATATAAAGTCTCTGTCTCTAAGAAAGCAATTTTATATTAATAATCCTTAGTTTTACCCCCCATTTGATTAATGGATTCTGTCCAGGCATGAGGAATCTACACCACATAAGACCTTTCAGGATCAGAGCCCAGTATTTCTGGCAGTGTAATATTACCCTTATGATAAATGATATAAATATGAAATATTAATGGACACGGATATATATACTGGTGAAGTCAATGACACATTTCCCATTGAACAATAAGCTGATCACTGGATCCCATGATCTTGCCTAGGCACTGTACTGATTGAAAACCTAAAATTAAATTCAAATTCTAAAATTAAATTAAACCCTAAAACAAAACTGAAATCCCAGAAACTGACTAGTCATGCTCCACCTGCATATAAAGAAGTTATTGCAGGGGGCTCAAATCAGCCATACAAAGTTGCACAGATTTATTTTTCAGCTGGTATCACAAGATTTTGATTCATCTTTTATTTTGTGTGAAGTAATTATTTTACCTTTGTCTAGCTAAAAGTTTTATTTTTATTAAAAAGAGAACAAAACTTCTCTTTTGACAAAACTATCTTATGAGATTTAAGCTTGGAATGTTTTTAGTAAAGATTGTAGTTTCTAGATGCTTTTACCAATTGCACAAAGATAGAAAACAAATGAATTCGTTTATAACAGAAGTGACTGCTGAATGATTAATGTAATTTTTCCTCCAGAGTTATGTCATCCTAAGAACACTGACTGCAAGCCATTTAATTAGCTTTAAGTTGAAATGAAACATAGCTTTGTGCCTATTAAATATTCATGCTACCACTATTTCTATTTGTTTATTTAATTACTTTAGAAAGGCATCTATTAATGTGGCAAATGGGAACCTCATATTGAATTTGAAAACTTATTTTACTACTGAGGATGCATCTTGTACATGGGGAAGTTTGTAATCTAGTGGAATAGAATAAGTTGATTTTCCACTGCAGGACTGGGTTGAGAGTAGGATGCAAGAGAAAAGGAAGAAGGGGAAGGGAAGTGTCATAAAACAGTTTGCCTTAAATCCATCTCCTGAAAACCAGCACTGTGACAGAGAGGGATTATGTCCTTCAGCAGGAAAACAATTTTTCATCTTCTTTCCCAAGGTTGTGTTTTAGTGCAACAATGAGTCTGCTACAATTTGACTCCTGCTTTTGTCTTACCAAAAAGTAAAGATACATTTGAACACAGAGTTTTGCAATGTGCTCCAAATGATATCGTTTCAGCTTACTCAGCCAATCAGGCTAAGTAGGTTCTGTAGAAAAGGTGTTTTTTCAGATGTATGCTAGGTGGATGCTCTCTGTATTTTTTGTATTTTGTCACTTCTAGGAATTCGACTGTCAATTAATGCAGTTAATTGCTAGTCAAGGTACTTCATGAACGCTCTAATCCTAGAACAAACTTGATCAGAACTTACTCATGTCCTAGCTGACCCTCGCCCCTCCCCCAAATTCATTGGTGGTTTCAAAGAATGTTCATCAATATGGTGATAGCCACTTCATATGAAAAATATAAATATAAAAATATATAAATATAAATCTATATATATATGTATATATAAAAATTTGATTTAGGTGAAATCGAGTGGGCTTTACTCTTCATGGCCCAGCATTTTGCATAGCATTTCCACAAAGAACAAGTTTGCCATGTGGATGAAAAAAATAGCTATCATCCCATTTGGCAGGATGTTATATCAGCTTTTCAGTGATCAAAAGAATTATAATTGCTACAGAGCAGAAGAGAGTGTTGTTCACCATTTCTAGAGAAATAATTTCCAGGATCTGATGACAGCAATGCCAACCAGCCTATGAAATACAGACTATCACTTAGTTTACAAAGGAAACTGGAAGCTAGGGAAACTGATTTGTTCAACATGATTGGGAAGTGGCCAGGAATGTATGTAACCAAGCAAATAAGCAGCAAAAATCTCTCAAAGAATATCGCATCACATAGGCTCTAGCTACTCTCCTAACAATACAAAGTTCCCACCAGCAAAATCAGTAAGTGGTAACATATACACCAATGGTGCAGCAAACCTATTGAAGAGGATGATACAATTATTATTTTTTTTAAGAGAACAGCTGGAAAAGTAACTGAAAATTGTGTTGGAACCTGGCCTTAAAACAGAAGATAATATTTAGAATATGCCTAGTGGCTGAGGACCATTATTTTACTTTTAATTAATATTACCCTGTTATTGCAGTCATTTCTTAAGCTTTCCATTAGAGTTTTAACTCCATTATGTGTCACCATTTATTAATAGCACAGAAAGACCAAGGGAGAAAATAGAATTCTCTCATTTAACAGTAATTTCTCAGTAACCTTGGGGTAGCTATATTTCCAAAAATACTTTTGTACAAACCAAATCAAATTGTACAGGGATTTAGTTAACTACTTCAAGCAGCATACATAAATACCCTTTAGACACAAATATAAACTTTAATGACTATTATCATTACTACAGACACCCAAGAGTTCTGTGTTTGTAAGTTTTGGTCTCACACTGATTACGCATTGGGGATTCCTTCTATGAATCTCTGTAAGCAAAGCAAGAGAGAACTTTGTAGTTTTGATCAAAAATACAAACAGAAGAACAAGCCAATTTTTAATGTCATATTCAAATATCCCTGAGGTGCACACAAAAAATGCTATGTACAGTATATATGATAGTATCTGTAAGCAGCAATTAATACACAAAGAGGGATGCTCCACAATTTCCAAAGCTTCACACTGCCAGCATGCTTTTCACTGGCAATTAACAGCAAGAAATGATACATCAAAAAGTGTCAAGGGAAAACAGACACTTTGATGAAGTGCAAGCTGTTTTTAAAAGAGTTTGACAGTATTCAAAAAAGCATTTTTCTTTTTCCATTTTCAGTACTATTATATTTTAACACCTTTCTGGCGTGCAACTGTGTCCTGCCACCTTCAGAAAGCTAAATATATCTATTACATGTTATGTACCACAATTCAAAGCTAAAAATATTTCCATCAGAAAAAAATTAGTTATTGCATTTCCCAAACACCAGGAGTGTACCTTGAGAAGGAAACTTAACTCTTTCCTAAATGTTACCTAGAGCCATAAAATCTTAACTCTTCTCCCTAAATCTCAGGAACAGCGCACTTAACAGTCAACAACATTTCAAAATCGGTGGTTAGCCCAGAGAAGTTTCTTACTATGACTATGCACCATGAATGTCTTCCAGATTCTAAAATGTTCATGCTGGGCTTATTTCTTCAATTCTTTCTCCAAAAAAACGGTGCTAGCTACATGTGGAAATAACACCTGATGTAAGAATTGGAAATATAAGTAAAATTCATTTTCTACTCAATCTTTATGCCACCATAGTCACTACTTACTCTAAGAGTCACTTGTATAAGATCAGGATAATCTAAGACAGCTAATCATGCATATCCTATGGGCAGAGGACATCATAATTCTCTTCAAAAACACAGACCTGCTCTATCTACTCGCCGCTATGCACCTTTGTAACTATAGGCTCCTCTTGACTTCACTGTCTAGTAAAAAAGAGTGACCGTTTATGTATGTCCATGGAGGCGAAGTTAGAAAGGTAATAAAGGGAAAGAAAGGAAATAAATGCAAGTAAAAAGGCAAGGAAAAGAAGGGAAATAAAGGCAAGGCAAGGCAAGGGACTCAAATGACATATGTGGTCCCACCATATAGTATGGTGGCAGCACTCACACACGTGGTAACTGTATTTTCTGTTACATGCTGAGTGGGAATCACAAGACTTCAGGAAAAGAGAAGCAGGCCATAGGCTGTGATCTACCAGAAGAGTTTGTTCAGCTTGGAACCCCATCTGGAGGATGATGAGACGAGACATCGGGGGTAATAAACATCTAATTGCATTCCTTTAGAAGGAAGTATCTAGTTTTCAGGCAACACACAGGGCATCCTACCATATAAAATAAAAAAATAATACTAAAAGAAGAGAATGCAGATTTTAAAGAAAAGCTTGAAATACAGAGTCCCATTCAAATTGCTGTGGAACTTACAATCAAATTCTAACAATGACATATCTATGGCCCTATCATGATGTTTATGGTAATATCCCCCCTTCAGTAGAAAGTGCCTGAAGCTTCCAGCCAATATTTCACAACTTGTTGATGCTGAACATATCATTGTTAGACTAAGTACATCTTTTTAGGCTATTTTATAGAAATGGAAAACTCTGTAATTTACCAATGGTCATGTGTTCTGAACAACTTAATTCTTCACTGTTTATAAAGAACTTTTTACTCCTTCCCAAGAATGAATGGACTAAAACCTATTGTAAAGTTTACCAATTTATTGACAACATATATATTCCTTTTTCAATTCGTCACCTGTTTTTTTATAGAAGTAATTCCAATTAACATAATCAAGAACTTAAGAAAGCAATAAATTAATATGTCTGCTTTTTCCCTTGGGTTTTAAAGACACATGGGGAAAATCATGTACATCAGTGGAATTGGATAACCATCTTTTTATGGGTGCAAATTAAAGACTTATGAAAGAACAGAATATTGAAAAAAATTTTCTTTTTTCCTTGTTGAATAAATCACTGTTTCACAAATGCCTTGTGTAAACTTGAATTTTTCAAAAATATTAGAAAGCTGCATGCTTTGTTTCTTTTATGTTTAATGATATGTTTAGATTACAAAGGAATAAGAACAGAAAAGAAATGCTAAACAAGGATTTAAAAATAGGAAAGAATATTCTTCAAAGAAAATTCTCAGAACATGTTTTTTTCCAGATGTTGCCGAGAAGGAAGATGAGAAAAAGGAAACAGAAATTATATATATTGATAAGGATGAACAGGGGGAACAGGCTACATGCCTACTGACAAAAAGCTTACTAGGAAGTGCTGACACTTCTCCCTGAACAGAAAGAAAACTTCTAATTTCTTATTTTCGTTTGTCAGTGAAGCAGCCAATGACAACGGAAGAACAAAATCAAACCAAAACCACAGGAGAATAAATCTATTTGAATTTAGATACTTAAAGTCTGACTAAGCAACCTCTGTGGGCCAGCCTCATTGTCAAAATACGAAACTTGCTGCCTGTTAAGAGACTGCAAATGTATTCCTGCATATACGGTAACTACAATAGACAACTGGGCATAATATACAGAGTTCAGTTTTGAATGACTTACTAGTTTTCTATCCAGGACTTACTTGTGTTGCAGCAAAGAGTTATGCATAGACTCAGCTAAGAACCAAGAAGGGATTACCATGCTAAGATACAAGTGAATATGGGAATGGAGGATCTGTTTCATTTCTTCACCTAACCACCCAAATTTACATAAAAAAGAAACTGGATAACAAGGCAAGTGTAAATTTATTTCTCAGTCTGTCCACTAGTCATGGTTGAAGGTTTATCTCAAGACTGATTCTAACATTAAAAGGGTTAACAAATTCTGTAGTTCAGAAAAAATCCTTGAAATTTTCATTCAATTTACAGAAGGATTCTGAGTCATAGTGAGTATAATTTTCCCTTTTCTCTATGCAGCAGGATAAGAAACTAAGTCACAGTAATCCTAAATAAGTAGTTTTGAAATCTCAGAATATGAAAACATTTTCTGATTTTGCAGCCAGTGGGTTTGTGGGATCTGTTTTCTAATTTTTAAAACTTGGGGAAAGTTGTTCCATACATAAATCTAGATGCATTTCAGATGAAAATTTTCCCACATGCATGAGGTGAGGCTATCACACCTTTCATTTGTACCTCATGGAGAGCACAATTAACAAGGGTTCCTCCCATGCACTCTAACACTAAACCCAGAACTTGTAACAGCTTTTTTTCCTTAGCTAATGTCTCCTGGGTCTCCAATTTGCTTCTATACTCCCTCCCAGAAGTTAATAGAAGTTAGTTCTTTGACTCCTCTCACCCTTTCTTCCCTTCTGCCTGCTACTCTGGAGCATGGTAGCCTGACAAAGAACTTCTCCATTGTATCCAGCTGTGATAAAATTGTGAGCTTCTCTTTCCCAGAACACTTTTAAATGCAACCTGTACCTTTCGAAGTACCTTCCTAAGAAGTAGGATTCCGTGATTCCTCTATATACATTTTTCTGTATATAACTGTGGCCTTTCAAGAGATACAGACACCAACATGCCAGAGGTCAAGTTAATTTGTACCTTATAAGTGATTGGGTTTTAAAGTCCATAGTCCTCTGTTGTCAGTGCAAGAAATAGTTAGAAACCAAACAGCAGTGTCTTTGTTTTGCAATGAACAAAAGCTTTTAAATAACTTCATGCTTCAGATCCAGGAATACACCTGCAAATATAATGATTTTATGTTGCATTTCTAATGAGTCTTAGGTGCCTGCTACATGGAAACACAGCTAAAGGCCAGGTGTGTGAGAATTTTTCCCTTATTCAAAATTATTTTCATGTTCTATTAATATTGACAGGATTGAAGCTAACTGGATAACTGCCATTTCAGATATCTTCATGTGGAAATGCAGTTGCCAATAGCAGAGGTGCCATGACTTCCTAGGTGTTTTAAAGAGACCATCACCATGCCCACATGCAAAACAATTGTCAGTTTACAGTAATGAGATGGATAGAAAAACACCTCTGAAAGGAGCATGAGAGCCGTATGCAGACCAAGGAGATGCAGAAAAACAGGTGCAGGATGGAGTGCAGAGTATACAGTGAATTATATTGGAGAAGACATCAAATAGAGAAGTAGTGTATAAGAAGTGTTCACCTCTTCAAGCAGCTTGGGAAACAACTTATTTTTTCAAACCTGGATTTGGTCTTCTGTGTCCAGTTTTAGGTGAATAGCTTGCTTTCAGAAATTTTGAAGTAAAATTAAGATTTTACATATTCATTTTGATTTGAGAACAGTTTAAGGAAAATCCTGGAATTTTTGGAGATTCAGTTTAAGACTCCAGAATGTGTTGGAGTCATCCTCTCCTGCTGATAGAATGCAAGAAAATGCCAGAACATAGTGCAAAATAGGTTTATCATTTCTCTAAAGGAAGGACTAAAATATCTTCCCAGTCTTCTTTTTTCAGAGTACCTTTGTGGTTTCTAAGCCTACTTTCATGTTCTCTACCAAAGTAGATGTTCTCTGTTCTTTCCACCGAGCCCTATAAATAAATACAAAGGGAATATGAGACAACAAAAAATGTGACTCTTATGACAAGCTAAAATGTGTATGGGGTGAATATTACCTGATAAAGAAATGGCAGCTCTGTGACAGCTTGAACGGTGTCAGCATGAAAATTAATTACACTGTTAATTTCCAGAAACAAAGAAAGTATCTGGAATACATGGCCTGTATAATAGGAAGTGCTTCCTCATTCTCCTTTAGCCTTATGTTCAGATACAACTAAATGGTTTTTTATCAAACTTTTTAAGCACTTCACCTCTGGATTGAACACAAGTCTGAGAAATTTCCTTTCAGGAGTTAGTGACTTGGAAAGTTATAAGCAGCAGAAATTAAGCACTTGAAATGGAAAGAACATCCTAACCGTGACTATTAAGCTTGTATATTTGTCACCTCAGGCTGTGAGTTCAGATCTCAAAAGATACGTGGCATCAGGCTGACTCAGTGCTCAGATGAGAGCCCTTTAGGGACCACTCAAGTAGAAATTCAGCAGATAGCAGCATTCTCACTGAGCTGCTAATGAAATCGTACCCATGCCAGGTGTTTGAGGCTATCCAAGACAAGACATAGAATTATTGTCTTGTCTGACTAGTGATATGGTTACTCTGACAGTATAGATGTGAACTCTAGTGTTCTGGTGTGAGGCCAATTTACATAGTTTCTTTCTATCATCCCTCAACCTCATTTGGGTATGCAGTTCTCTATTTCTTGCTTTGGAAGCATCACAGTTTATCAACAATAATTGTATACTATCAGGAGCTAGACATTCCGTGGTCTTCACCATCATGTTGTAAATATGCATCAGGAGACTACTAACCACAGATGTACTGCTCAGATCTTGTCTATGTCCCTGGACAAGCCACACCAAATAGAGTTTTTAGCCAGGTATGCATGAAACTAGGCTTTTAAACCAGGCACTTTATCCTCTCTAATTGTCCAATCTCTTTGACTGAAAGAGAAAGGCAGCTCTGCTTCCTTTTACAACTCATTTGTTCAATGAGGAGTTAAATTTAAGTACCAATAATCAAATGGTAGTGTTGAACTTCAGTCCACCTGTCTAATATCCTTCACCCTATTAAGATGACCCAAAAATATTTTCCAATCTCAAGTGAATGTTTCGATTTAATTTCTGTACATGTCTTTGAAGGTGTCAGGTTGTGAGAATTATTATATATGTTGCATATGTAGAATAGCTGGTAAAGTCTGGAAAAGATCTTGGGATCTATTTGCACAAAATTTATTTTTGCAAGAGGGAATTTGTCATTCTAACAAATAAAAAGAATAAAGGATGTTCATAAAGCCTGATTTCCCTAACGCACAATTTCATCTGAAGTTAGTAAGAACTACTAGTGATTTCTCTCTTTGAAAATTCAAGCTTTGAACATTTAATCCTGTTGTTCTACTATTCCAAAGCAGGCATTAGTAAAATCCGTGTAAGTTCAGGTGGGAGCCTTTGTGCTTTTCCCACATGCCTTGTTGTTCCAGCACTGGGCTTTTTCTCATTTTTCTGTACCTGTTTTGTGTGTCCCCTGGGTGACACTAGTTCAGAATAACATCTCACAGAAAGAAATTTAATGGCCCTTGTCATGTAGTTTGTTCTACAGACACAGGTACTCTCTTAACATGAACTAATGCTCATCCTCCTACTAAAACTATTGGCTAGTATGCCCTTTAACACTTTAAACAAATTTCTGCAGACATTCTTTTACTCTGGTTTTCTGAGGAAATGAAGCTTATGCATTTGCATCATTTATTCATCCATCTATCTATCACCCTATCCCTGCTGCCTACTCTTTGTTTAATTTATTGCCCGATTCCACCAAATTTGGCAAGAGGAAAAGCCATTTCAAATATAAATAGAATTCTGAGATTATAAACATTAGTAAGTGACCAGAGCTGCAGTTACTGCAGTGAGAGATGAAGTCATTGTTTTTCTCTTCTGCTAGAGAGAACAATGAATGCAATTTATGCACCCCACAAGGATGTGCATATCCCACCTTCATCTTCTATGGGTCCAGCAGTTGGAGAGAGATTGGGTTCACCAGGTCAATAGCAATATAATTTTGATGGAGAGCTACCTGCACTTAATTTGAACCTGTCCTTTCTCCAGCATTTTCACTTTTATTCCAAGTTCAATTCTGGGTCATCAGGCTAATCAAAAGTGGTTTTTTGCCATTTAGAATCCAGAGAAATGTTTTTTTTCTGCCATTTAGAATCCAGAAAAGTGTTATTTTGTATGCCATTTGTTAATGAAAATCTGTGGAATGAAGATTTATTGTTTTACATCTTTATTAGTACTTCAGGTATCAGCTATGTAACATTATATAGATCGTACCCATATAATAAATAAAACATTGGTGGGAGCAGACACAGCTCAGGTTATAGTGTATGCTAGGAACAGCATGTTCCCAAAGGTCAGGTTTAGGCATAGCCAGCCCATTTAAAAGAAAAAATAACAACTGTAGGCACATGGACACAAACTTTGATGTGCCACTTGGTGTCATGGTCATAGTACACTCCTTGGCCTATTGTTTTTGTAAACAGAGAAACAGCCTTAGGAACTAGAAGATATTTCCTAAAGTATTTAACATATAATGAAACACGCATTCAGACTTCTTTTTTAAAAAAAGTGCCCTTTAGTCTCTGGGAACAGTACTAACAGGAAAGTCAGATGACTAGGGATATTTTACATATTTGACAGCTGGAAACATACCAATTGATTCAAAATTTTATAATACTACTGTAATGATACAGGCTTTGGACAATAATGAATAATCATCTTGCAAGCATACTGAAAAACCTGTTCTTTTCCATGGCATATGAAGTCATTCACATACCATTACAGTAAATACAAAAAATGAGCAGTGTTAAGGATATTTAGATTGTATTAGTTTTGGAATATCTTGATTTAGCAATAAACTGTATTTTTCCAATAATTTCAACAGTGTTCACTGAAACAGGTATTTACTGTAAACATCTTAATTTTATTCATTCAGAACATACTCATTTAATGTGTAAATGCATAATTTCTTTTTCCTCTATGCCAAATATAAAAAGTAAAGTTCAGTTCCAGAATAGAATTTTAATACTGAACATATGGATGAAAAAATTATTCTTTTTCTCAACAATGTTAAAGAAATACATTATTAATTGAGTAGAAGGAAAAATACTGCAGTGCAGTAACTTTCAGAATATTCATGCTCTTCAGCTTCCTATTTTGTTGTTTTGAAATATTTATACATGCATGCAATAGGGACCAAATCATCAGGGGTGAAATTCAACATAGTTTTATTGAAAATAAATCTGTACTGTCTCTGAGGCTGAGCTAATTTGTATACCTATGCAAGAAAAGTATTTAAATTTTACTGAGAAGCTCCCATTCCACACTGTAAACGAAACTACCTTTCCACATGGAAACAGGGACAGAGGAGGATCTTTCCCTTTGGATTATATAATGATCCACTAAAATTCTCCTATGGTCCTCTTTAAGGTATAGCTCTATAACCCAAAGAGTCCAGACTGTAAGAGTTGGATTTGAACTAGTATCCATGATTCAAAGCGTAAATTTGGAGATACGTGTAATAGGATTCTAGCCTCCAAATTCCACAAACTAGGGACTCTGGACTGTAGGGAATGAGCTCTAAAGAGCCCCACATTTATTCCTGCCTCCTGACAGAGCGAGTGTTATTCTGTTCTGCTGTGGCTTTATCTGTATTTTGCTCACCATCTTCACTACATTTCTACTCCTAAAGAGAGCCTCAACTCTCCCTGACAGAACTGCACTGTGCTAAATACCACCTGGGACCAGGGTGGCCTTTGCCCTCCGTACATGGAAACTGCATAGGGAAATACACAGTAAAACTTTAATAGCCCACAGAGGTTATATCTCCAGTGGGTACTAATGGGTAACCATTAGTAAACAATGGTGACTCCTCCTCTTATATAAAGGATGGAGAATATGCAGAATGAGTTTTGATATACCTCATTACATGTGCCACTTAAGCAAGGATAGGACGTGGGGAATCTAAACCACCAAAACCAGGACCAGTACCCACAGCTGGGATTCACAGTCATACTTCTCTTACCAGGGAAACTCCTATAGCAATAATGATATGTATTCACCCATTTTTCATGCAGGCTGTATACTCACATCTAAGTAACGGAAGCCATAATAAATCAATTCATATACAAAATACAAAACAAACAAACAAAAACAAAACCACCAGAAAAATTCAGAAAGGTAATCATCACAAATTATTCGGCAAGCCCAGCCAAAGCACAGTAGTGCACAGCCTGTATGTCAGCGCCACATGACTTATTTTTGTCTGCTCTGAGGAAAAAAGTAGTATACCATTCAAACTGCAGAGCTGTTATTACCAGGATTTTAACTCACCAAGTGGTCTCAGCATTTCAATTCCATCTTCTAAAACCTAAAATGGAATTTGATCAAACATCAAATTGATTTTAAAATTGCTTTTATGACTTATGAAAGCATTGCTCAATTTAGGATCCTCTGCGTATATTTATCTTCAGTTTTGTCTCTGTACTCAGATTCTGTGCCGCTGTTTGAGAATAGTTGGACATTCTAAATTAAAGGAGTACACACTTGTCTTTGCTGTGTATACTGACAAAAGCACTGATTTCTGGCTTTAGGCTGAAACACTCACAAAAACACAACATAAATCTAAACTTATTTTACCTTTTGATGTTAGCTATTTTGTAACTATAGCAGGATTTTCTTGTTTTTGTGTTTAACTTCTCTGACATTGCTAAATGATAGTTGCTGCAGAACAGCATTTCATTACATATGTTCAAAAGTAATGAAAGAAAAAGAAAGGAAGAAGGGGAAGTTTTTTCCCCAACTTCTTGGTACCCATATCTCCTCCCAATGAAGTCAGTGACATCGATGTAGTACAAGGAAAATCATGACAATGTGGAGTCCTTTTGAAAATCTCACCTAAAGAAAATATAGTTCCAGGACCATACTAAATAGCAAACTTTCAGACAGAAACATCCTAAGTTATCCAAAACCCAAGAAATCTTATTCACACAGGTCTGGTTTGGACTGTTAGGGTAATGGTTTATCACTTCCATGCTGTGCAGAGTTCTTTTTCATATTGATAGAGGTTTGTGACAATCAGAATTTACTCTTGAAATCTCAGTATTTTCTCAACATCTTCCTGAAAGGAGGCATGCCAGATGGAGAAAAGAAAGCCATCTATAAACATCATAGTCTTAATTTGTAAAGTGCAGTCTCTACATCAATAAAATTAATTTATCAGTGCTGTTCCAAGAACATTAAACAAAAACCTTAGTCTGTATCCCAAACTATTTTTTTTCTTGCTGATGCTTGAGTTAAATGAGTGAAATTCAAGGTATACTCAGGAGAAACAACAAGGCAATTATTAGAAAGCTTTTGGAAATAACTGCATAGGTACCAAAAGACACAACAATTACTGTCAGTAAAATTTGATTTGCAGTATGCTAAATATTTTGCAAAAATTTCTCAACATCAAAAACATACTGTCTTAGGTAAATAAAAGACATAGGGTTTGCACACATCCTAGAGCACGAGTGAATAATGGGATCTGACATGGTATCAAAACTGACACATTCACACAAGAAATTTTAATGGTTGCAGTCTAATATGCAATTTGGCACGGATACAGACATGAAAAAAAAAAATTAGCTAAATGCTGTAGTGATCATCCAAAATGAATACCAAAAATATTGTATGAGACTGAAATGACCTATAAAATGGAGAATTTTGGAAAAAAAGCAATTTTGACACTGTATTCCAATGTAAATAATATTGCCTAAATTAAAGCAAGTACACTAGCTGTCTCCAAAGTAATTCTGGAGATGTCTGAGTCAGACACACAGTTCTACTAATTATGTAGACAAATACATAGGCAATAATAGTAATATTAATGAACCCTGGAACTAAATATGCTACTGCATTCCAGTTCTATTTTCCTTCAGAAGTGATAGGCCTCACAAAAAATCTAAACTTTTTTTGAATTTTACTTATGTTTTGTTAAATAAACACATTTACATGTAACTTGAATGTTGATGTGATGCTGAAAATAAAAATAGAGATCAAAACATCATGTGATTTTTACCTTTTCATTACAGCACACATTTTGAAAGAGGAATTTTTCATTTAATTCGTATTAATTCCATAGAAGTCACTGTCACAAGAAATTTTAAAAGCTATAATCTTAACATAGATCATCAAGAAGGATTAGAAACCTATGGAAAATATTCATAGAACTACTAGAAATGATGAAAATTAAGTCATATAGGTATTTGTAATTCAAATCAGCCTGCAGTATGAATTACAGAAAACTGGGGTTAGACAGATATTTCCTCAGTGTCAGAATATTCTATTACTGTCAGGATATGATAAGGATATCATACTCACTAAAAGGATTCAGTACTGTCCATGCCAGAATAAGATATTAGATGGATGAACCAATGAGATTGAATCATTTTGACTAGCTCTTTTAAAATAGGCAAAAGTGGTGTCTCCTGCCAGGAAAATATTTTAAATTCTAGCAATCACAGGTGGCCTTTAGTTGTTTGTTCTCAGTTCCTGCGTGCCCAAGTTGTAGTACCAAAAATTAGTTTCACAGGGGCAGTCAATATTGAAGGGCAAACAAATTGACTTGAAATTGGAACAACTTAGAAAAATTAATCTTCTGAAAAATCAAGCAAAGTTTCTGAAGCTGAGCAGTCAGATAACACTTGAAGAGGCTGACATCCTTTGCGCCTTGCTGTTTTCTCCCCAAAATGGGGATAATTCAGCCACCCAGTCTGATAATCATCACCAATAATGTTTGTGATTCACTCTACTATTTGAGTTAGAGTACACTAAAATTGCTAAGGAAGAGATTAATTATGTTGTATTTTGGTGACAATAAACAAACACTTAGGACTGCACAGTGAATAAGGAAGATGAAAGAAACATTGAATTCATTTGTTGAATGAGGCAATGAGGTATAATCACACCTATGCATGGATTCTGAATTAAAATGGCTCTGCCAGGCTCCATCATAATCTTAAACTGGGCTGCCTAGGAAGATTACGGAATACTGTGGTGGGTTAACCTGCTGGCTGCCGGGTGTCCACCAAGCCATGCTCTCACTCCCACTCCTGAGCAGGACAGAGGGAGACAAAAAGACAAAAAAAGCTTGTGGATTGAGAGAAGGACAGGTAATTCACTCACCAGTTGCCATCACAGACAGAACAGACTCGACTTGGGGAAGAGTATTTTATTTATTGCAAATTAAAAATTGAGCAGGATTGTGAGAAACAAAAACAAAACTAAAAATGCCTTCCCCTGACCCCACTTTCCTTCCCAGGCTCAACGTCACTCCTAACTCTTCTACCTCCTCCTTCCCTGAGCAGAACAGGTGGGAAGGGAATGGGGGTTATGGTCAGTTCATAACACTTCATCTCTGCGACTCCTTCCTCCTCACATTTTCCCCCCGCTCCAGTGTGGGGTCCCTCCCACGCGATACAGTCCTTCATTAACTGCTCCAATGTGGGTCCTTCCCATGGGCTGCAGTTCTTCAAGAACTGCTCCAGCGTGGGTCCTTTCCACAGGGTGAAGTCCTTCAGCAACAGAGTACTCCAGTGTGGGTCCCCCACGAGTAACAGCTCCTCCTGTAAAACCTGCTCCTGTCTGGGCTCCTCTCCAAGGGCAGCAGTTCCTGCTCCAGCGTGGGCTCTCTGCAGGCTGTGGGGTGGATGTCTGCTCCACAGTGGCCCTCCTCAGGCTGCCTGGGAATCTCTGCCCCAGCACCTGGAGCACCTCTTCCCCTCCTTCTTCACTGACCTTGGTGTCTGCAGAGTTGTTTAACATTTTTCTCACTCCTCTCTCTCACAACTACTGCGCTGAGTTTTTTACCCTTTCTTAAACATGTTATTATAGACACTCCACCAGCTTTGCTGATGGGCTCAGCTTTGGCCAGCAGCAGGTCTGTTTTGGAGCCAGCTGGAACTGGCTCTGTCTGACCTGGGACCAGCTCTCTCTTCTCACGGAAGCCACTGCTGCAGGCCCCTCACTACCAAAACCTTGCCAAATAAAATTAAGAAAAATATCCATAATTCAGGTTTTTAAAGAACATTTTATGAAGACCATATATCATGCATCATCCTCAATTATGATACAGACAGGTAGCAAAAGATCCTTGGCAATGTCCTGTCTCAAGAAAGGAAACATTTCACAGACAGACTTCTAGAAATGGAAATATAACCTCATTTTCTCATGAGCAACCTACATAGAGCAGGAGGAGAGACATTTGTTGCATTGCATCTGCAGAATCCTTCAAGACTGAGAAGACAGCAGAGAACAGCAATAAAGAGAAGTATTTATTCAGCGTTGTGGTTCTGCCTTCCTGTCTTGAAGGCCAAGGTGACTAAATGCAATTCTTCCCTATACATGGCTCTACCATGTTTCCTGAAGTTGTGGAAGTCTCTATAGGTTACACTATAACATCTTTCTCTATTTACTGTTTCAAAATTAAAGGGTCAAAATATGTATCTGTTCTTGTCACTAAGGTTTACTGCATACTGCTTAAACTATATTGACTGGAAGATGAGAGCATGTATGAAAGGGGCTACCGTTTTTGGTCTATTACAATGGGTGGCCACATAATGCAGCATGATTCATACAGCCAAACTCTTACGGAGAGTTAGCCTTCGTTAGCCATTTGGGCAGTTAACAGGAGACTGCTTACACAGCTTTCATTGTAACTAATTGTAACAGCAGTCCCAAAAAAGATATCATACACATCTATTTTTTAAAGATGTGAAGGACAACTGTGAAAAAAAAGTCAGAAATAGAAACAACGTGTGATCATGTGGAGTGTTAAAACAACAGGGCGTTATTAGAGGTGGCTTAATTCCAGCAACAATACACACTTTCAAGTTATTCTTAACACTATATGATGCTATTTAGCACATTTAAATATAGATGTACATTATATTCAACATGAAGAAAGCAATACAGATTAAGATAATGCAGAATCTAGTATATTAAAACAACTGTTCAGTGTATTATATTAGTCTCATTAAGTCAGTTATAAGCCCATTAAATTCTCAGGCTTTTTCTAGCACCTGAAGATCTGTCTTATCAGAAAATCAGGGCCCAGGTTACACATCATTGAAGGAAATAGAAAAATGCCTATTGACTTTGTCAGGGTTTGTAGCAATATTTCAAAATACTGGTTTAAGGTTCCAGTTCAACTCTTCTGAACGACACCAACATTAGTGTTAAGAAATTTTATCTCAGAGGAAGAGACTATTATTGGATTAGCCTTGAAGAACAGGAATCTTCATGATGTCTTACTGCTGAGCATAGATCAGTGTTGTTAATTACAACAATGGTTCTTTGCAAAAACATTGAGGATTCCTTGAATATGAGTCCATTGTACTTTTAAAAATATATTAACATTTCATATCTGAAGGTAGTGTGGTTGGCAAAAATAGATATAATATCAATTCACAATACTATTTGCAACGTCAGCTCCATTTTTGGTGGGTGCAGGAAGTGAGGGAATGGGAGAAAGAAGAGCTGTATAAATGCATCGTATTACTTTTGTCATGCGATGCAGAAATAGTGGGGGAAGGAAGATTGCTATTGCTTCCTTAATACAATTCACCCTACCCTTCACTTTCATTTCCAGTAAATCAATCTTACTAAGTTACATAAAACATAATAAGTGCTAGGCTTTTTACACAAGTAGAAAGGACAGGGATGGTTTCAGAGAATTTACTTCCTACTTTGTTTATTTCCTCTGAAGTTAAAACAAAATTGATAACAAGAGAAAAGCTGGGATAATAGAAGAAAGGAAGGGAAACATGAATACCAAGCAGAAAACATTTGAAAATCAGGAAGCTATGTGGGGAAAGAAAAGGAAAATGTAAAAGAAAGAAATAATCAATATGTAAAGTGTTTGCTACTGTCCTTAATGACAACAAACGAGACAAACCTGCTTCCATGTCAGAATTTCTTCTAATAACAGATGAGGCTGGAGAGCTGCCATCGAAGCAGTGTCCTCTATTGTAGCTTCTACTCTTTGTAAGTGCTGTTCTGAGGCTTCCCCCAGTTGGTGTTGTTTTCTTCAACAACATGTGGACAAATTAAATCCCCCATAGCATCTGGGTGCTTTGCAGTCTTATATGTACCTGTTTTCACAAGGCTATCTCACCATCTTGCAGGTAGGAAAAAAAGTGCAAAAAAGCTGCTGATTACAGCATCAAAAAGTTGGAGAAATTGTACCCTTAAGAGTGGCTGTCCTCATCATTTAGGCTCAGGAGAACCAGTGGGGAAATATACTTCCACATGGTTGCCCAAGTACCTTCTACGCAGAGTAAAGAGAGCAAAGTGAAAGAAGGAGCAGCAGGCACCTGGCCTCAGACAGAGAAGACGTTGGCAGGGGGGCATGCAGTAAAGCTCAACTCTTTCTATTAGCTGTACACCTAATGCCCACATGGGTCTCTTGTGCTAAATTGCAGGCTCCTGGATTTTGCCATTGTTATTGAAAACAGACCAAGGACAGACCTTTGTTTTCAGGTCAGAGGGGAATGTTCCTGAAGTGCTTAGCTCTCTTGAAACAGTATTCAGGCAGGTATCTGAATTCTACCAATGCAAGGTTCTGAGGACAATTTGGACCGGCAGATTTTGGGAGTGAGGTGGAGTCCCTCCTGCTGGGGGCAGGATGAGAAAATAATGTTCATGTGAGGTATATTTCACCCCATTTTTATGATTTAGCCTAGGAAAGATAAATAAATAAATTTATATAAATTATAAAGCTCAGGAAAGCCAGAAAAAAAACCCCATCTCTAAATTCTTCATCTCATTCTTTATGAACTGTTATTGTGCTAGGAAGAGATACCATGCAATAAGCCACAAAGCAGTAACAGTTTCATTTCCCTCTTCCAAATTCTTCCCTCTTTGGCAACAGAAGTTATTTCTGAACAGCAAAATCCATTCGGTGATCTTAATAACATATGCTTCTATGCCAGCGTGATATTGTGAAAATTACTTACTGTTTCAGTAGGAGTTGCAAGCATGCAGCACCTCTGAAAATCCATCTGTTTTTTAGCCTCAAGAGGAGAAAAAAATGCCCACTGCTGAGCTATTGCAAATCCAATATATTCTAGTTAGTTAATTAGAAATCTATCTCCTTTAAAATATAAAATTAGAGACTCTATGTGCTATAAAAACACAATCAAATTCATTTTCACTACGCAGGATCAGTATCATGGGTTAAAAACTCTATCATGGGTGGGGTTTGCATCCTGAATTAATAGCCTCCCCTTTTTTCATATACTAGTCACAGAGAGGAGTATGAGAGGAGGAAAATTACAAATATTTTTATTTGAGAGACAAGGCAAAGACTAAGGTGGCCTATTTATTTTCAGTAGAGAGGAGGTATTGATTACCCAGTCACTTTAGAATATGATTTAGAGTATAAAGGTTATGAGCTGATTTTTTTTAAGTTGTCAGCGGAAACACATGCTCCCAGGGAAGATTCAGAGCACCCATGTTAGAAGTCTGAACTGGCCATATAAGTACTTCTTCACTTCCCCCTCCACTCTTCAACTTCATCCAGTTTCCAAGGAGGAAGCAACTAAAAAGCTAGAACAACTATCTGCGATGGGAGCATTTCAGTCATCCTTGCTTAATGCTGTATAATTCAGATGTGCTGGTTTTGGCTGGGGTAGAGTTAATTTTCTTCATAGTAGCTAGTATGGGGCTGTGGTTTGGATTTGTGCTGGAAACAGTGTTGATAACACAGGGATGTTTTGGTTACTGCTGAGCAGTGCTTACACAGAGTCAAGGCCTTTTCTGCTTCTCACACCGCCCCACCAGCGAGTAGGCTGGGGGTGCACGGGAAGTTGGGAGGGGACACAGCCGGGACAACTGACCCCAACTGACCAAAGGAATATTCCATACCATATGACGTCATGCTCAGCATATAAAGCTGGGGAAAGAAGAAGGAAGGGGGGGCATTCAGAGTGATGGCATTTGTCTTTCCAAGTAACCGTTACGCGTGATGGAGCCCTGCTTTCCTGGAGATGGCTGAACACCTGCCTGCTGATGGGAAGTGGTGAATGAATTCCTTCTTTTGCTTTGCTTGCCTGTGCAGCTTTTGCTTTACCTATTAAACTGTCTCTATCTCATCCCATGAGCTTTCTCGCTTTTACTTTTCCGATTCTCTCCCCCATCCCACCTGGGGGGAGTGAGCGAGCGGCTGTGTGGTGCTTAGTTGCCAGCTGGGCTTAAACCATGACATCAGAGCACTCATCAAAAGGTCTCCTGAAATACCTGGAATATCCATCAAAAGGTTTCCCAGAATACCTATACAATTGTTGGGAACTGTGTCTTTAAAGGCTGTGGTACTGTCGTGCAGTGCAAAAGCAGCTGCACTACACAGTGCCAATCAAATAGAAATCCTTCATTACTGTTAACAAAGGGGTTCTCTGTCAGCATCTGGCTATGGAGTTACTTCTGATAAGATGACATTTAAAAATAATCAGTTGAGCTACAGATCAATTTTAATCTGGGATTCCGATAACCCAGTTCACACAAAAGGGTTTCAATATCGTAATTACTCTTAGAATAGCGTATGTGCTGCATTGCCCTAACAGACTCAGAAGATAATTGCCCCAGTCACTCATGCACAAAGTTAGTACCTCGGCAAATAGCCAGGCCTCAGAAATCAAAAGCAATGGTTCAGTCCCTTTGAATCCCAAAACAAGTCAACTTGTAATAGCCCATATCATGTTTCTGTTTAAAATAGCATTGATTTTGCCTCCAGAGACAAAATTAATGTGGAAAAAAGTAATCTATTACTCCTTAAGAAAAGAAATGCTCCAGTCTCTGAATCAGATCCTCATTTTCAGCACTCTGACAGACAAACAATAATGTTTTCCTTGAATACATTTTCATAATCTTCTGCAGAGCCAACTGAGCACAGGCCAGTTTGGACATACAAACCAGGAAGTTCCATTAGTTTAGTGTTGTGATTGACCTAATATATCCAGTCTTTACGTATGCACTAATTTTAACTTATTTCTGTGTTTGTTTGGTTGTTTTTTTAACGTGCCATGCTAATCCACAGCTGGTCAGTTCTCTGCCAAACTATTGTTCCTTTATCTTAACTTGGAGGTATCAGTACTGTAGGAATGATATGAGAGTTCACCTTTCATATACTCAAATATTTTTTTCTTGCTGATAAGCCAAGAAATGTCAACCATGATGACATTTTTAGTATGATGTCAACATCTCAGACCAAGTCCTACATATGTCGAAGTCAGAGTTCAATGGGAAAAGAACCTGTCACCTGTCTCACAGGCAGTGATGCCTGCTTTTACAATTTTGATTGGTTTAAGAGCTGTTACACGAAAGTACAATAGATAATGACTGGGACAGTGGTTTTTATTATCATTGTTTCAGACTGAAGTTATTAAAAACATTCACAAAACACATAATTATGGAGACCCCTTTTGATATGGAGGTGTTGCATTTCAGAAGTCCACAATTAATATTGGAGGCATGATAGAATGTTACTGGAGGTAGACTTGACATGGATGCAAAGACACACTTTTCCTTCGAATTTGTCAATACTAATTTGTCCACTTCTATTATGTTATTTTGAGTGAAAATAATTTTCCTGCTTTATTTTCATGGTATGAATTTATGTCACTTTACAACAGTAAAGTCACATATCATTTAGGAACTGTCATTTTTACTACAGAAAAAAATTATTTATAACCCAGCTTTTGAGAGCTGACAATTTTAGAATTTTGAAGTCTAAAAGGCCTCTTAGACAAGCAGGCACATTTTTCACACATTTCAATCACATTTAGAATGGCAAAGAAATAGAATTCCAGCAATATAGAAAACGTAACTTGGAAAACATAGTGAACAGTTACTAAACTTGGTCCAGAGGGGTTTTTTTATTGCTGGGTAGGCTATAGTGCCATAAAGCAACTAGAAGCATATTAACAAAATATACTTGTCTCCAAAAAGGTTTGAGTTTTATCAGTGTCAGTCTATGTGACTGTAGACTGACAAATACTTCAACAAATTTTCTCTCTTGTATTACATATCAGTGAAGATGAGAGGCTGGCAGCTCAAAACCACTATTTTTGGAAAATTGTATCTCTTTGAGGGGACTTTCTCATTGCTTGGAGAAGAAAGATGGTGAGTGGTAAAAAAATCAGTAATATTTTTTAAATTAACTGGCACAAGCTGTAAATTTACCCCCATAAGCCTAATGTCTTATTCAAACGGAGTGTGAGCTGAGGAACATTATACAGAGAATATGACAAGTAACAGAAACACATATCATAAACACCCTGATGCAGGACTGTTGTGGATATTTTTATGATAGTTTTAAACTTAAACAGGTATGAAATTACACTTAAGATCTCTGGTTTATGAATGCTCTGACATGTACAGCTGTTTAGCTCATCCCATTGGTTTTAGAAACACAAACATATTTTGTTAGTCCAAAATATTTTGAACATATTCTTTGATAGCTGTAGTTGTGTTTCCTTTCTTCACAGAAATATAAAAATACCAGTCACGCAAGATGTCACAGACATGAAGTGAAAGAACCTTACTCTTAAAGCTTAGAGCTTAAAATCTATTATTAAAAGAAAAGACAGTAGGTTAGAGAAAGCAAAATTTATCTCAATTTACAGAAAGGCAATTGAAGATGAAGCAGCAAAGGAACATGTTTTCCACACATGCAAAGAGGATGTAATGGGGTAGGGCAACTATCAATGTATTGAAACTGAATCCACATCTCTACAGTCTTAGATATTTTTCATAACAAGCTGCATTTCTGAACAGTTATTTTGTCGCAGCTTTAAACACAAGTATTCTTTTAACTTAAACTTTGGAAATTGAACATTTAAAAGAAAAAGGCTTTCAAACATTGATTTTGTTACTGCAGTGTAGCATTTAACTGGAAAATAGTCTAATTTGAGGGAAGGTGTTCTTGTTTTTCTTAGTTATGGCAATAACTTTATGAAAGCAACCCCTTGTTCACTGTGTTGTTTGTTGGTTTACTGTAAACCAATAGCGAATGACTGAATATAGAGGAGAAGGCTGCTATTCTTCAGTAAATTGGAATTATAATTGCTATCATTTTAAACAAAGAAACCGTATTCTGGATTTTTTCCCTAGGCATAAAAGTATCTTTTACTAAGGCATGATACACATATTCTAACTGAAGTATGGGAAGAATGAGAATTATTAGCACCAGTTTTCTGCTGTTACATTAAACGGGTAGAATGTGCGAGTGTGAGTAGGCTTTCACATTGAACTCTAAGGTCTGGATTTATCTTATTAAATTTAAACAAACTACTCCTAGTGCTATCAGTCATACAGTATTCATAGGTTCAAATGCACTACTGTGCTTTGTTTTGTGTAAAAGTATAATACTAGAGAAACCTCTTGGATGGAGTCCTGATACCTCATTGATTACAGTATTCTGGAGGTCACATTTATTAGGGACCACTCAACACAGCCTAACACATATAAAAGATGATGGAAAACATAGTTCAGTTGCAGAAGTAACGTCTGTCTTTAAGAATGAGACTCAAGCCCACTAAATGTCTCTCAGCAGGGTAAGGGCGATTTTTCACATTTTTTTCCACAAACTGAAATAAAAATGGAATCATAGAATCTTATATTTTTTGTTAGACTTTGTCTGTACAAACACTAACAGGTTCCTTCCAAATAAATCTAAACCGCTAGTATGGCTTTCCACTTCCAGTTAGAGATTGACAAATGCTTTAAAACATGATTTTCTAATTATAATATTTTAAAATAACTCCCTTGACAATCTAATTGCCCCTTTTTTTGGTCAATCTTTAAGTTCAAAACATCTGGAATATTTGTGGAAGTTACATTTAAAGTTTTGGTAAACTTCCAATTTCAAACTTATATTTAAAAAATCTAATACCTATTCGATATGGGTTAAGAAACAATAATACAGTGATTTAATCTGGCCAGTGATGACTAACCATTATAACATAAATAGCTGGAATAAGTACTTAAAAAGCATTTCAGTCATCTGTAGTACAATGCAGTCTTCTGTAGAAATGGAAACAAAGAGGTACACTGATGTTCATTTTTAATTCCTTGTTAATTTCTCTGTGTTAAATAAACATAGACTGATAAAATTATCATAGGTAATGCAGTATATAATTTATTCTTCATATACAAAGTTTTTTATTGTGCAATTTAGCAACTACAAAAAAGAGAGAGATAAGAGAGATGAGAGAAAGAAAGAGAGAGACAGGATGCTGAAGGCTTCTGCCAGTATGAGAATGTATTTGCTTTTCCAGCAGACTGAAGGAGGCAATTTTCTCTCCTGCAATCACACCATAATCCTCATTAAGAAGTAACACAGTTGTTGATCTGCTGAGACAACACGAATTAAAGGAAATGAACAAATAATGCAACCTGTCTACTAAATTATTAAGATTAATACTTAAATTGCTTTTAATCATTAAATGGAAGCAAAGTGTACCAAAAACCATGTTTCAATAAAAGACTAAACAAGCTAACCTGAATCAGCAGTAAAACTGACTCAACACACTGGTTGACATAAATCAAGTGTTTTATTGCTTATTTCTGCAGTACACTGAAGTTAATTGGTAGAAATGTTTCTGTTTTCAACACATTTGTAAATACAGAAAGTTACAAGCAGTAAAGTTAACCAATCTTGAGCATCATAATGGTATCTGATAAAATGCTGTTAATGCAGAGAGTTATTTGAAAAAATGATGACCAAAAGCAGAATTGTTGCATTTCAGCAATACACATATATGTTTTTTGATATACAAATTTTAAAAACACACCTGCCATCCATTACAAGAGAAATGAAACTAAATTGTCACCAGCTCTCAAAGTTCCTTCCACAGTTTTCCAATTCAAAACCAACCTTTACAATGCCCACAGTAGTCAAGCAGGTGTGCTCATAACCATGCCTTGACAATTGTCAGAACTGAGCTATTCCAAGTCTGGTGTGAAGATCTTCCTCAGGCCTTCTTGCAGAAATCATTGTACTGCCTGCTTGCCTCTAAATCAGAGAACTGTTTAGCTCATATACCCCACGTATGATGCCAACAGTATCATGAGGTCAGGTTTCCACCAATATGGAAAAGCAACTCAAAGTACATTAATTACAATCATTCTAGAAGTTCAGCCAAACCTGACATATTAAAGAAGTAACTTATGGCCTAAAAAAATGGATGCCAAATCATACATCATTAGCTGCTTTATTTACAGGTCCATCTTTTTTGTAGTTTCACAGCAAAAAGGGGAAGATAGAGAGGAAAAGGTAAGAGGGCATAAATGCAAATCATGGGTTTACATTCCTTGCATATCTACTTACGTGCTTTCAAGGAAAGTGAGGAAAAGGAGAATGAAAGATGACAGGGAAAGCAAGTGCCATTACTCCATACCGAGAGCACTGTTAATTCCAGGAATCAGTGCATTTGGTCACCAAAATCTCCAGACAGTTCCTGCAGTTCTTACATAATCTAAATGAGCAAAATATACCACTGTATAACTTCTATAATCCTAGTGTTAATATGTTCTGTTTCACCCTCTAAAAAATGAGGCAAAAATCACTAGCCTGCAAATGACCATGGAAATACAGACTATAATAATTATTCCCTTTATAATTGACACAGATTAAATAATTCCTGACCTTGCATGACATTTAATTTGATAAACACTATATATTTAAAAGCAGTAACTCCATGATAAAGAGAAAATATTCTTCCTGAATAGCAGAGTGAAAGCTATTTCTGTCCTGAGCATGACTTTTTACTTAAAATGACATTTCAGTAATGTCATGTCATCTATATTACGTTTATTCAGACTCGATCTAGGATCTGAATAATTGCATGTTTCACTATAGGCAAGGTAATGCTATTGTGCATTATTATTAGTCTTTGACCATCTGCAGAAAAGGTAATGTGGAGATTTATTTTTTAAAAGAAAGAGGGGAAAAAACCTTTGCCCTATTATAAAATAACATCCAATAAGCTAAGAAACTTTAGAAAAACCAAATTATTATAATTTATAGCTTGTAAATTATAACAAGTTGAATAAAACAACAGAAAAAAAGGCCACATTGACTATGTCAGCATTAAAAAATGAAAAATGTGATTTGTCTCAGCTAAATTTAATATAGCTATTTTGGGTCTTGCTAACAATTCAGCCAAGGGAGTAGTAGAGTATAGCATAGCTTCCTGAGGGTTCATCCAGGATATTGGAGAGATTTTACATTATTACTTGGAATCCTCCACTGCCATGAATTACTATTAAAATTCCTTGATGTAGTTAGATTAACATTAAATCATACATATCTATATAAGCTTCAGTTACACCTTTAGATTTCATTGTATTCATATCTAAAGTCTAATTATTTCAAACATTGCTAATATCTCCCAAAAGACCTTTCACAGAGCCATCTGTTTCCAGGTATGTACGTTTTCACCACGTCTGTTCTTAGCCTAAGCCTTTACCTTGGCTTAATAAGCTTGTGGGCTACTGTTGATCTCCAAAAATAAGTTCAAGGCAGGCATGTTCCTCCCCTGGGGGTGGCACACAGAAGACTTAGCTGTAAAACAATGATCCTTGTTACAACCTCCCAACTGAAAATAGCACAAGCTCTTAGGCACCAGATTGCTCCAGTGCAGAGCCCTCAAGTTATTAAAGATCATATTTGACTAAGCTCTCAAACACCAGTATTCATACAGTCAATACTAGCCCCCTCAGAAGCAGTAGCTACCCACACCCTTTTTCAGCTTTCAAGCCTGACTCTCATCTTGCACTTTGTCCTGCAGCAGGATTAGGCTGGGGTGCTATCAGGAGTACTAGAGCAGAAATCAGAGTTTAATTTCTGTATGCATGACAAATCTGGCTTCAAGTTCTAGTCCATACAAGAGCCTGTCTAGCAATACAGACACACCAAACGTTGTTTAATATATGTTTCATGTCAGATATTTCAATGCTGATTTATGTTATAGCTTGACTATTGAGACTTCTGTATTGCAGAATAGGCTAAAGACAGCCAACAAGTTCACCTCCCTCCTGTTTCATAGCACTGCTTTTATACACATTTAGACATACAAACCTTTTCTTCCTAGGGACTGGGGCAGCAGTTCACTCAGCCATAAGAGACTTCTTTTTCAGATTTTTTCCTTCCTTTACAGTGAAATATTAAACATATTCTCACTGTTTCCATCCTGTTGTCAATATTGAGGCTAGCAGTACCATCAGCTTCTGGCTCTGGTTTCGAAACAGAGACACACATAAGATGCCTTGACTTGACTCACAATTCTTTCTTAAACTACAGCTACACTGCTTTCAACATTTTTGTTAAAAGCAGTAAAAATCAAGTAACTCTTTCTCTGAGCTTCAAACCAGTTCTAACAAAACTTCACTACAAAACCTCAGCCCCATTCACTAGGGCTCAGATGTATTGTTGAAAATCTCAGTTATGACTCCTGCTCAAAGCAGAATTTTTCATGACTCACTGACCTTTCAAAAGAACCTGGAATCAGATGTGATCCTTTCTATTCATTAAGATCAAAAACATCCACAATTCACAACTTTGCATGGTTTATAGACAAAACAAAAAGAACATTGTTGTTTAGAGGTTTGTTTTGCCTGTAAGCATATGATTATATTCCAAATTCAACACAGAACTCTCAATTTGCAAGTTCCTGTAGATCAAAATGAACAAGGATTTGCATGGACTCTTAGGATGTAGGACTGCAGAATTTCACATATCAGGTTCACAGGGTGTCACAGTGTGACTCATCAGGATTACATGAAGACGACAGGCTTCCTCAGCTGCTGCAACAGCTCTTTAGAAGTGACAGGCTGACTGAGTCATGAAAGCTGCTGAACCCATAGCCTACTTGAAGGAGGCACCTAATATTTGAAACTAACTGGCAGGGTGATTTGGGTTTTTTTGGTTCGTTTTGTTATGTTTTTGTGGAAAGCACCCTCTCCTTACATAAGCCAAAGACACTCCACTGCTTTCCTCTCTTCGGGGCTTTTGACAGGAGACCCCCTACACTGAATCAGGAAGTCAGTTGGAATTCAAACAAAAATCCATTTCAAACTTTTCTTCCTAGACTAATAGCTGAACCTAAAACATTATTTTGAACTTAAACCACCTAATCATTCAGTACCTTCTACAAGAAAAATCCATTGTCTGAATATAGGAATAACTTACGTTGACCAAAGGCAATTCCTTTCTGTATTGCAGCATTGGCTAAGTTGGATAAGGTATATTTTAATTGCAAAAGCTAGACAGATTAGTTGAACTAAATCTGAACTGAAAAACAGTTTGAGAAAGACTTTCTCTTTTCTTAACAAACAACTGAATGTGAGCTATTTTTTTGAGGCATTTTTAATCTAAACCAGATATGAATCAAAAAGAATTCATCATTGATAGTAAATCATAACAATTATATGGAAACCTGACATTTTACACACACACACACCCACCTCATGGAGGACATATCCGTAAGGGGACTCTTACCATGTCTACATTACGAAGTAATATGCAGCAATAAATATGCATCTATGTCCTGAATAGCTCGTACTGAGGACTTGACATTGACACTGTGCATGTTTCAAATGATAAAAATCCACTTCAGAACAGCCTAAACCTGTGGGCAAAATGCCCCATAGAAGAGAAGTTGGAGTGCACTAGGTGCATGCCTGGGACTCATCTGCCAGTTCAGTTTCACCCGAAGGGAATCAAGGCCATGCTCTTGAAGTCTCTCTCATGATTTTGCCCAGAGTATGGATCACAGGCGTAACTGGGATAGTTACTTCTCCCAGTCCTAACTACAATGCTACTGCAGGGGCACCCACTACTTAGTAAGGTCTGCCAAGTGATCCAGTGTTTCGACTGTTCCCTCTGCTCACCCTTGGCACATAATCCACCAGCATTTTCACACCACCACCATGAATACTCACTTCTGAAACATGAAGCATCATAGACCTCAGACAAGTTGTAAATATTCAGTAAGTGGGAATTGCACTTACCTGAAGTACACTTGAGTTAAATTTCCTTTAAGAGATGGAGAATCGGGGGGAGGCAGCAGCTACCTCTTTAATTCTGACTCTTCTGTGTTGGAAACCATGGCATTGCTGCTGGCAGCTGGGTCTTGAAAGTACCCATTGCAACCATTAATGTGTTCTTCTTTCCTATCTCCCCAGTGATAGACTGTGCTGCAAATAAATGTCTGCATGTGCATTTCTGCTCCTTCTTTGATGTGCATAAAACTTGGCTGAGGGGGTTCACTGAAATCTCCTCGTTGCACTCTCAAAGCATCATTTTAGCTCCTCTGCTCCTCTGTGTCACATGCCTTGGAGAGCTGAAGAGAAGTAGAAGTGATGAGGAAGAGACACATATACTGGCACTGCTCCTACAGGAAAGCGGGAAATGGGGCTACAATCTCTTCCTGGCTGTAACGCCATGCTGATGGACCTTTCTCTTTCATTAAGAGAGAGAAAACTGCTCTGTTTTCCAGGATGAATCACATACTGCATTTGATATAGCAAAAGAAATAGATACAGATTTGAATTATTTCTCAGATGTGTTGTTATGTACTTGACAGCAATGGGGCTGAGAGAAACAATTTGCTAAATGACGTAGATGGGAATATCATATTTTTAATATTCAGCAGTGTGTTAAAGCGCAAAACAGCAGCACGAAATAAACTTTGATGACATGCAATTAATTTGCCTACCTGCAGGCGGTTAATGCAATAAGTAAACTAATTCAGTTCTTATTAGGGCCTTAAACTTATGGTGAGTTTTCGTTCATTTAATTAATGCTTAGCAAATAGCCTACAGTTAGGTAAATCACATTACAGCAAAGAAATACCAATTGGCATTTATTAATACATTTGCTGATGCTTACTTAACATCTTTTAAATTATTTTGTTAAAAAAACAATGTAAACATAACCATCTCTTCTGGCTGTTCTGTTCTATTAAAAATTTTGATTCAGTGGTCCTACCTGCGTATTTCTTTTAATGACATGTCTTCCTATTGGAAGCTTCTTGGTTCTGTTCTTATACCTGGCCACCGCTAGATTTGGTACCAGCCTTAGAAAGTTAAAGAAATCTTTCAAAAGTTTGTAGCAGATATATAGTATTTTATATGATTATTTATTATAATTTCCTAGGGAAATCAGTTTTCCATCACCCAACTGTTTTTAAAGAGTATGGAGCTTCATTGGCTTTTGTTTTGCATAATTTTCCATTAAGGAGAAAAAACCCCAACTGTTAAAAGTTATTTATTTTGTTTTCTGTTCTTAACATCATTTTTCTGTAATAAATACTCAGCCTATACATTTACATGTTGCAATTGACTATCTCCTTTCTCTTTCACAAAAACCACAATTTCCTGCAGCATCTTGGTTAACAAGGCACATTTATGACCCAGAAATTACATTGCCACAGATGATGAAAACTTGCAAGAAGAAACAGCTAGTGCCTGTACTACAAAACTTGCTCTAGTTTTAAAAACCTTTTCTATGTTTATGGTAACCAGGGAAGTAATTTTTTCTACTTAAAGTGAAAGCAAGTTCAGCATTTCAGCAAGGTTTTTTTTTCTTCCTTAGCTGATGTACAGTTTATCTTCACTGAGTTAAGAGATGAAAGAAGTGTGTGCTTGACTCAGCATATGCATAGCAGTATATTAGAGAGAGGGTGGAAAACTGAAATGAATTTGGCGGATTTCCCTCCTTCAGCCTATCCCTTGCTGTCAGAAGCAGTGTGTTGCATTAAAATGATTTGATACAGAAATGATGATCCGGATTTTGGGCCAGTGTACCCAAGGTACAGAGCAACACCAATGTACAGAAAATGAAGTCTGGGGACAGTATGTAATATATTCAGACCAGTGTCCATGGGCTGAATATGTAAATAGGTCAAATCTTTTTGAATCTGATATTAATATCTGCCACCAGATACCACCAAAGTTCTACCTGTTTCCTTCAGAAATAGTCCTGTCAGTTGAAGTAAGAAACTTTGTGGTCTCGTAGACTACTTGTTATGAATATGGACAGCAGAATCAAACCATTAATAATTCTTTCTTTCTAAGTATATTGTGGAATTAAATAGAGAGTATTTATTCTGCGTGTAATGTGCACATATATGCATATGTATGCGCATCTATATATCTATCTCCACAGGAATTCAGGGATTGAGACACTTGAAGGAAGACATTGGGGATATAATTCAAGAATGTACTGTGTCCCAGTTAAGAAAAAAATGCACAGAAGTGTGCACTTGCATTCCTCTCTCTCTGCAGTAAGCACACACTTTTTGTTGAATGACATTTTACCAGCCTTCTTGTGGTTTACTTCAATCGTCACAGAATTATTTGGATTCATTTAAACATTTATTTTATAGAGTTACATGTATACATACAGTTTTGTGTATCTCACACCATAATTAAGGCTTATTTGCTGAGGTTTTCTTGGAAAAATATGATGTTTACAGTAGAAGCTTAGGCAGCTGCACTGTAGTTGTTCTACTGAATAGAACTGCTTCAGGGTGAAGATAGATGTTTTCTTTTTCTTCCCTCCCTCCAACCCACCTCCCCCAAACTTGCTCTCTCTAACTCTTGGTTTACTTTTTTGTAGAGTTTTTATCTAGCATGATGGGAGCAGAAAAGGCTGAACCTATGGGAGAAAAAAGCTCCACTAATCCCCAGTTCTAGTGTACTGAAAGAGTCCCCTGTTAGTAGTATGATCAGTGTTCAAGAGAGATATCTGCTCAAACACATGATTTATCTTTTGTTATTACTTGTTGCCTTCAAAGATTGTGCAAAGGAATATCCAGAAAAATATCACTCTAAGAAGGCAGGTGACAAATCGTGGCAATGGACATTGAGACGCTATGCAACCCTGTGTTCAGTGTATTCCTGTCCAGCGGAGCTACACCAGCAATCTAGCAGGTATATCTCTGTCACTTTGCACAGACTCAGGATGGGAGCAGGAGAGGGAAAGGCTGGGGGTGGTTCCACCCTGGCACTTTTCTGCAGTGTTTCCAGTGCCTCTGTCTGTCTCTATGCTAGGCTCCTATCCAAAAGAGTCATGATACCATACTATCTTTGCAGAGGACAAAATGCAACAGCGATGAGCAACACAAATCCATAGCCATTTTAATGAGAGGTATATTACTTCCAGCAGAACAAAAAAATACTGTATTTTTTGACCAAGTGTATGAAAGATGCTGATATGGCAAACAATACAATTTCTAGACACATCTGTTAGTTTATCTGTGTTCTCACTTCAGACAGTGGAAAAATTGCAATCAATTTTAGTGGATGAACTGACACTAAACACACTTTGAAAATTCTAAAACTTGTTTCCTTCCCTCAGTCACATAACCTCAGATAAAGATTGTCATTTGAATGACTGGTTGGTCATATTCTGTACAGATGTTATACATGAAGACACCACAACACCTCACCTGCCTGTGCATGATTAGCACACAGAAACCTATTAGAAGAGAAGATGCCCAGGAAAAAGATGGTAGTAATATCTTGTTATTTAAATAATCATTCTTAGCCAACTCACTTTTTTTGGCATCAGCAAAAAGAACAACTTTTTAACAGGAAATCTGCCAGAAGAGAAATGTGGGAAATCAATTTACTATTCAAGCATTATTTCATATCTCTATTTTTAAATCATTATTTTAAGGTGCTTGTCTTAGAAATGCTACCTTTCATTTTGATAATCCAGTTTTTAGTCAGTTGATAAAGCCATGTAATTCTGTTCCTCTTTTCCCCATGCCTAAAGCAATTACTTATGTTGACACAAATAGGAAAATAATTCACCAATAAATTTAATTCAAAAAACCCAAGATGGATTCATTTCTTGTTTATCCAGTGTAACATATTGGGTATGTAAATAGAAAATACTTGTTGTCATGCTTAAAGAAATACAGACAATATCAGCATGAAAACATAACTCTAATATTAGTATAAACATTTATCTTTAGTGGCAGACTTGTGTATTCATTTACTTGCTAAATTTGTCTGCTGGATTTTCTGTTAGGAAATTAAACATAAGAGTGCATGGTACATATAAGCTTTAAAAAATACAGTATCTTTTTGATAGTGAACCTGCTAAGGAATTAGAATTGCCTAAACTATACTTTTCAGATTAAAAGAGAGTTTGGACTACACATTCATTTTCTGTAACTAAACCTCATTTTTAAGCCTCTTTTTTTTCAGGTTCATTTATCATGGGGGTGTGAAATACCTGAATAATGAGTTTTCATTCACTTTTCCTCTTTTCTCCACAGAAAATGAAAAAAAAATAGTTGACTCCTACAATCTCATCAATACTGTCAATAAATAGATAAAGCAGGGAAAGAAACGTGTTTTCTATATATGTGAATCCTTTGTGGTGAATTTTGAATTCTCCTCTCAAGTCTGCTTCTGCAAAGCTTTAAACATCTCTTTACACTGGTAAGATTATTTAGGTTTTTATGAGATCTGAAGTTTGTATGATTCAGAAATATATTTCCAACAAGTTTTGCTACATGGAAGAGATAACCATGATCTCTTCAGTAAATGAAAAAGATTTTATTGTGTTCATTTATTCTAATTATTGCCCTCAAATGACAGGAACCAATTCTGCCTTTAGTTTTAAAGATGAGCTCCCTTCTGACATGAGAAATAGAAGTTGGATGTGGGTCAAAGAGTAAAGATGGACAAAGGCTTCCTCTGCAAGCAAGGATATGACAAAAGCAAGAAGAACCACACTGAATCTCTGAGCAATTTAAGCTGCAACAAAAGGAGCTATGAAGAAGGTCATTACATTTTGTACTAAATAGACAAGTAGGCATCTTGGACACTCTCACATCATGAAGAACTGGCAAGATAAGCAAACAGGAGTTCAAGGACATAATTGATTTTCCTTTTTCTGACTCTTGGACAATTATTCCTGATGTGTGAGCTTCTAATTATTTGCAACAGAGGAAATTGAAGTGAGTGTGATTTGGATAACAGAACCATATTTTGAAATACAATTCTTTAAAGACAAATAACCATGGATAGGTGGATCTAATGTCTACTTTGTTAGAGCTGCTTTGATGGAGAAAAAGATTTGTGGGTTCTACAACATATGCTGAGAAGGAAGTTAAAGCCATATAAATCTTTTAAGGCAGGTGTCATGCCTTAATTGATTAAACAGTTTATCCAGCACTGTGTGGTATACATTTTCTGAACTATTTTAAGTACCTAGGTTTAGAAATGTTGTGTGACCAAGGGACACAGTACAATTTTTAACAGCAGTTTATGTTAGTAAATGGAACTCAGGGACAAAGGAAGTACGAATAATTATGTGAAATATACATGAAATATGCATACATGCTTAAGCACTAGCTTACAGAAGCATCAATTCTAAAATGTCATTAATGGAGGCATTTAGCCTTGCTAATCTAAAAGAATTAAATTATATCCTAAGAAGAGATGTGTACATGCCTGATGGGTGGAGAGAGTTGCCTACTTGAAGAATTTAGACCCATGAAAGAACCAAAAGTTCTATTTGAAGTTTTCTGAAACATACTGTTTTTCTGCATTTCTCATGCTAGTTATTTCTCAGATGAGATAGAATTTAGAGACAAATATCAGAAATACTTATTCTGCAGTGATATCATAGGTATGCTAACAACTCTACCCAGCAGATAAATTAAAAATGTGATTTGTTGTAAAGAACACTTCCAAACAAAATATTTTAGCCAAGCTTTTTTTTTTAATATTTTGCATTTGCCATTTATCTGCTAAGATGATTGATGATATGCTCACACAGTACAACTCTTGGTTTTCACATTGACAGTTGTAACAGTACTTCACTAGGAAACTGCAGTCTAAAACTGCAGACTTTTGGCCCTGTATCCCACATATACAGGGTCTTAAAAGTCTGATAGTCATGCTGATTGATAGATCATCATCAAGGATAGCAGTCCCTCTGCTAATTGCTATGTGTACCTGTAAAAGCCTCCTATTTAAATAGAAAACAACAAAACCAACATCCAGAAGTCAAAACATATCCTGAAATTGAACTCTGCTACAAATGTATTTTAGAAGTAAATTAGGAATATATTGGAATTCTTCTGACTCACTTCTCCACATCCTTCACTTGATTAGAACATAGGATTATTAGTAAGGATAAGCAGCCACCATCAAGAAATAAGGGATTTGTTAGTGTGGTCTTGGGTAGTCTATTGACAGAGTAAGACATATATATTCATATCAATAAATGTAGAAAATTTGGTTGAAAAATAGACTTGTTTTGCTTGTATGTTTGTTTGTTTGCTTGTCATGTAAGCAAATCAAATAAAAGCATCTCAGGAATACTCTTGGCTAAAAAGACATATGTGAACTAAGAATGTCTTCTTTCCCTGACTCCCTTTTGTTGCTATGGAAATCTTCTTTCTTTTGAAAGCACACTTTTGCTGCTTGACCTTAAAGACAGGCACAGATGAAAATATTATCAAAGTTGCTTTGGTGTTTACATTACCTGTAATAAATTATCTCCACATTTCAAAACATTAATGGCGATACATTAAAATACTAAAAGTTCAAAACACAAGTCCTTTATATGTTCTGCATGCATAATAACACACACATACCCAAATCATGCCAGGTTTACCAAGACACTGCTTCAGTTACTTTAATTCATATTAATGATCCAAAGTAGCTGTAAAACTGTTTTCTTCAAATCAGAAAGGAACAACGAACCTTGGGCATATCTAAAACTGTCTCATTGCAGGGATGCAAATGGAGAAAGAAACACTGTCATACTTTTTTTTATAAATAGAAATGTTATTTATGAACATTTTACTGGTGTAAAAGGCACAGACTGGAATAGACATCCACAGGTTGGTCATATTCTTAGGGGAAGCTGAGAAGAATATAAATTACTACTTGTTAAGTGAAGGAGGGTGGGAAGAAAGAAGCACTACACATACACATATTCTCTCTGTGGTTAATGAAAGCAATTCAGTAGAGATCTCGGAGACCCATTGTGAAAGTTCAACAGACTGAAGTCACAGCACTTGCAACAATGTATCATCAGATACCCTAGCTGGTTATTCAATCAATTATATGGCAATTTCAAAACAATTTTAAAGGAAAAAGGGGTAAGATTTCCTATTGCTTCTTCCCTCCATCCACCTTTCTCCCATACCCTTCCTTTTAAATACAGCACTTGTGAAGAGCAAACTGAAAGAAGCCAGCAAAGAAAACACAAAAAAATGGAAAGGGAGATGAAGACAGGATACTATCAGACAGACATCAAATACTGGAACTTTATCAGAAGGAATACATTTTAGAAGAGGAGTGATAAGGTGAAAAGTAATAGAGAATAAAATGGATGGAAAAAATGTACCAAGCCTATTTTTAATGGAAATCTGAGTTTTCAACCAAACAAGATTTTCACAAAAAAAATCCACTTTCTGAAGAAAGTTTAGCTTTCTCAATGCAAAGTCAACTCTTTTCAATTTAAAATGCTCCCAGGATCCCTTATGGTTGTAATTTATTTTCTCAGAGTCCATGAAATGCTGTGTGTGATAACTGCCATAACAAGCTTTCTCCTATCAAAGGAAGACATGATGCTGCTTCAGTGTGATTTCAATAAAGACCTCAGCCCAAAAAAGAAAAATGGGAGCATATCTACTTGAAAATTCCTTCAAGACATCAAATCAGCACTTCCAAATCATAACATTCAATTTTCCTGCTGAAGGTTTAGTGAAAAGATTTAGCTTTGATAAAAGAAAATTACTGCACAAAAAAGTATTCATTGTAAGTGTGAGAATATGAAGAAAGGATGTTCAAAGTAGGAAATGCTATAGGTAAAACTGCAGTCCTTGAATCTTTAAACATCTTGTTATTACTTTTTTTACTATTATTTTTTACATAATTGTCTACAGTGAGCTACTATCACAATGACAAGAAAACTGTACTGAAGGTAGCATGTTGGATCCTTACAGGTGATTGCGCTATAAACCTGTACCAGAGAAAGGAAGAAGTTTCTATGAAAGACAGGAAGCAGAGGAGAATGAGAATAGACTTTCAAAGGACAAACCTGGAAGAATTTTCAAGATAAAGACATATTCTTGTGCACCAGGAGAACACTGGAATTATTTCAAAGAAAGAATTTTCAGGACTTTCCAGCATGATACATCATCAGGGACTTCCTAAATTTTCGTTGAAAGATTTATACAATCTGGGTAGCATTGTTATATCAACTGAAATGTTAGGCAGTAAGAAGCATTTATAAACACTAGCAAACTGAGAGATTAAAAAGCAAACTGTTCATTTCTTAGAAACATACTAGAAGTTATAACTTGAATTTTACGTTAAACTCCAAAAATCGTTTCACAAAATAAAAATACTTCTCAGCAATGTCTTGTAAAAAGAGAGAACATTAGCTGGCTACAGGTTCTGAGCATTCTGACTGTCAAGAGGCAGCTCACACTAATGCTGAGAATACAATGCATTAATTGTCACTCTTGTTGTAATGTGTGGATGATTATTGTTTACAAAGGACCTCCATCTGCTTCTTCCATCTCACCTTCACAAATATGGCCTGAAAGTCTAAGTCCCCATACCACTATGTCCACCTGTGTCTGAAGGAATGACTATCTGCCTGAGCACTGAAGCTACAACAGCCGGTTCTGCTTCATCCGCAGTGCCATCCTAAAACTGTCTGATTGAGGGGGTTACTCACCCAGGCCAGCTGCCTCCCACCTCTCATGGCTGTTTATAAAAGGAAGGCTGAATGGCTCATGAAGCAGCTCCTGAATCATCACAGTTTTTTTGAAGATCATGAGATTCAAATACAGATCCATTAGTGATAGTGCACCAAGCTAAAAACTGTGTTCATTCAGGAACTATTATAAGGTTTTCCCTGGTCAATACCACAAAGCAGAGGAGAGAGCATATATGACTGGCAACTGTTTAAACGGACTGATTTTTATTCCTCACTGCATCTGTACCAGAGCTTTCAAAGAGCTACTTAGGTATTCTCAGTGACTTCAGAGTCCAGTAAGGCACAAGCTTCTGTACCTTGCTGTTATGTCAGCCTACTTATCCACCCGTAAACTGGCTGACAATTTTGCTTATGCCTTTATAATGATTTATTGACTGCAATCATATAGTGTATTTTCAGAAATCAATGTTGTTCTACTCTGTGGGTATTTCTGGGTTTGTTATGAACATTAAAATATCTTTTTCCTCCAGTGTGCAATAGTACTGTGTTTTTGTGCATGTTTTCAAGTGGACTAGAGGAAGTAGAACTGAAAAGAAGTACATATTCTGTGTATAGAGCTAGGGCTGAATCAGCAACGTCAGGATAAGATTTTGCTGTTTGCCTTTAATACATGCCTTTAATACATGGGAAAGTCAGGTTTAAAAGTGCTTGTCTTGCTAACAACTTCAGGAAAATGTACTATTAATGATTCATATTGTTGAATTCTATTTATCAAGTGCTTGCAAGTTTAACATTGTATTGTCTTCCCAGCATTCTGTTTGGTTTTCTACAACTACTAAGTCCATAAAAATTAGGACTTGATTGATATTAAGGTGTGGTATAATATTGTCAAGCCCCTCTATATACCAATTCCAACAAAAAATAACTAACACAATTTAACTGGAGCTCCAGCAGTGTTTCATTGGACTAAACTATATGGCCTTTAGCAGAAAAGAAGATTATCATTTGACTACTAGTACTTTTCACCTGACTAATATCTTATTTCCAGAAAGGAAAACATTACTATCATTTTCTGTGGTTTTATTGCTCTTCTGCTGGTAGTCCCCTACATACAGATGATTATCACTTCTAGATAATGGCCTACTCTTACTGTAGATATGATCAGTCTCCTATAAATACCAGTAGAAATAGCACAATTGACTATGTACCATGTTGGAAAGAGGGAAAAGGACTTGTGACACCTCTCTTATGGTTCACATTTTTAATGATTATCAAACTAGACATAAAATCTAAATTTTGTTTTCTCTCTTCTCTCTTCTCTTCGTGTCGCTTCGCTTCTCCACTCAGACTTTGCAGTGTGCTTTTCCAGATTCCAGAGAGCTTGAAAGAGAGTTTGTTGTGAAAACTTACTCTCTATTGACATAGACAGGATTGATTGCTGGTGGTCCCATTTGTAATCATGTCATAAATAAATCAGTACCTATGAGAAACTACATCTGTCAATAGGGAAAGATTTTCCTATTTTCCTGGAAGTATGCAAGGGAAGAAAAGAAATAGTTTAATTTTTTTACCAATGATTAGCATAAATTGATTTGACAAACTCAGCTGTTTTATTTCATCCCCAAAGATGATCATTGTTTCTGTGACTAGAAATTCCTCCTCAGAGTCCTTAGGTCCAGATTTTAAGTATAATAAAGGCCTTCTTCAAAGAGATTGATTGTTAGTTCAAAGTCTGACACAGAAGTATTTAAAAATTATGCAGATATTAGCAGGTTCAAAACATCAGTTCTATAGTCAAATAAATGACCTCGCTGGGGGCAATGGGACAAGCCCTGTTTGACAAGGCCCCTGCTCTGCCAGCCCAGGGATCACTCGTGGCTCCCAGCCTGTAAGAATCACAGAATCATTAAGGTTGGAAAAGACTTGTAAGATCATCAAGTCCAACCATCAACCCAACACCACCATGACCACTAAACCATGTCCCGCAATGCCATGTCCACACATTCCTTGAATACCTCCAGGGATGGTGACTCCACCACCTGCCTGGGCAGCCTGTTCCAGTGCTTCACCATAAAGAAATTTTTCCTAATATCTAGCCTAAACCTCTCCTGGTGCAACTTGAGGCCATTTCCTCTTGTCCTATCACTAGTCACTTGGGAGAAGAGGCCAACACCCACCTCTCTGCAACACCGTTTCAGGTAGTTGTAGAGAGCGATAAGGTCTCCCCTCAGCCTCCTCTTCTCCAGACTGAACAACCCCAGCTCCCTCAGCCGCTCCTCATAAGACTTGTGCTCCAGACCCCTCACCAGCTTCATCGCCCTTCTATGGACACGCTCCAGCACCTCAATGTCCTTCTTGTAGTGAGGGGCCCAAAACTGAACACAGTATTCGAGGTGGAAACAGCCAGCCCTTGCAGCACCCTGACAATGAATCAAAGAACTGCTGTTTCTATTATTTTCCAGTATTTTTTTCACTATTAATATAATAAGATTCAGCATTATTTTCCAGTACAATTTAGCACTAGTCCAACATCATTTGCATGCTCTTTTCAAGGAAACTCAACACTGGTCACAGAAACTTGGCACTAAATTCTTGGCATCTTTTTGAGCAGTCAAACATAACAGCTAAGAAATAACATTTCAGAGATGTTTAAGGGGATTTAGCTTAGCAGCTACTACTGCATTTATCTGCAAGGTGAATGCGTTAACAGCTGTTCTGCGTTCTGAACATTTGTCCTTATTAATATTTAGGTTATGTTTTATGCTAAGAGCTCCCAGGGTATATGCCCACATAAAATTTCTGTCAGAAGGTTATACTCTATTCATTTCATCAACCATAACTGAGTATGTAGCATGCATATTTGGAAACAGGGTGTGTTTTGTGAATTTGCAACGGAACTGGCAGAGTATGTAATTGCGGTATCAGGATTGACATAGACTAATCTGTTGTATTTTCATTAAGGAGTAGATCTTTAAATTTCTGAGATTACCTTATTTTTCTCACCTGTTTTTCAAAACCCCAAGTCAACATCAGCTCAGTCCATAGAAGCTTATCTGCACTCTGAAGAAACTGAACCACTACCAACAAGGCAGGTAGTATTTTCCTAGCTAAGAAAAATTATTATAGCAGCAATTGTTCCTCTTAATTCTTGCTGTGTAGGAATTAAGTTGTCAATAATTAATTCTGCTTTTTCTAAAACACATGATCCTTTCTGAATCTTAGGTATCATGGTGCCCAGGTTTAGAAGAATATGTCTAATCCTATAGAACTGACTGTGTTACAGAATGTAGAGTTGCCAGAGAAAAGCATGTAAGTGGGTATTATTTTGTTCTATCACTAGAAATTGAATTATTTAAAACTTTTTTTGAAACAATTAACACCCTATTAATCACCCAAAAGACACATACAAGTGCAGCATGATAAAACCGAAAGCAAATATTTGAAGTTAGTGCTGGTGAAGTAAATCAGTGTGCTTCAGAGGTATCTATGACTGTCTTCTAAAACAAGCAGTTACCCAAAATTCAGAGTCCCACGGGTTGCTTTTCTGTAGAGAAAATGAAAGAATCTGGCATTTCTGATATAAACCCCTTTTTTAAAAAGTCTATCTAAAATCCTCCAGAACCTAGCAAGAGGAAACTATGTTTTTTCTAAAAAGTCCAAGCTCCTTTCAACTTGCACTTTGCAGGCTTTTCATGTCTAGCTTTTTTACTTACTCAGTTGTGCTGCTGGCTATTCACGCATTTTCCTGATACTTTCCAAGGTGCTTTGTCATTCCATTTAATGCAATAGTTACATAAATACTGGCCAACAAAAACATTTTTTTCCTTTAGATTCACTGTTAGATGATGACCTCCACTTCTCTTTGGAACAGGGTCATCAGACTCTGTTAGTTTCTTAGAGCTGTCATAAATAGAGAACAGTAATCCCACTCAATCCATAAGCAGTCCCCTTAAATAAAGAACATTTTTGAATTCTGGAAAACTTTGTTTCTTTCCTGTTTGCTTTTAGAGTCATCTATGACAGTTTTTATATAAAAATCATTGTGCAAGGTTTTTTTTCAAAAGAAATATTTTAAGTGAAAAATCTGAAGTGCTGTTCTAGTCTTGAAAAAATAAAGAACTGCAAATCTTCATGGATACCAACTTCACTGTCAGACTTATTATTGGGAAAATTAGCATTTGAATAGCTTCCCAAGGTGGAATAATTTGTTTCTTCCTTGTTAAATTGTTCAGCATTGACAGACTTATCACAGCTCCTGCTTCACAGCTGCTGGAGAAGGATCAGTTAATCAATGGTGTCCAAATTGTGAATGTTCTCATTCTTCTGCTAGTTGTCAAGTCCAATGTACTCTCATACCTATGTAGTTAAACACTATGAAGACAAAATGCACCTGCTGTTTCCAACAGAGACTTACTTCACAGGACCAGGACCTGACATAGAGATGTCTATTTACAGCAAACTGGGTGAACTCTTTTTTGAATCTAAACAATCACCAACTGATTATTTAACTATTCTAAAAATACTACATTCATGTATGCCAGTGATTGAATGAACAGCTCTATAAGGAGTATGGTAAAGGGTCGATTGGCAGAGAGCATGTTCATAAAGCATCTATGTCATGTGCAATGACAATGGTGGAAAAAAAAAGAGAAAGACAGCAGGCATATCAAGCAAGCTACTTGTTAATATAAACTTTTTAGACTAAAATGCTGTTAGACAAAAATAAGACAGTGCTATTTCTTTAGTACATTCTTCCCTCTAAAACAGCTAAAATTAAGTATCTACAGGGGATGCTTGCTCCACAAGGGAAAAAAAAGAAAAGAAAAAGAACAATATTTAATACATTATTCCTAAAAACAAATAAACCGGCAAAGAAAATCCCCCAGCAGTGTCTTATGTTCACAACCTCTTTGGCTTGGAATGAACATGAAACAGAAGAAATACCAAAGATCTCATCATCAGAACAAAAAGCACCATCTGAAACCAGCTCAGCTCTCCAATTTCTATTTTCATTCGTGATCACGTATGCACCTAAACTTTGGACACATTCATATCCTTTCAACATTAGCAGAAGCACTTCAGTCACTGCATATATCAGTTTGAACTCACAACTATCTCAAAGCATGTGGTGTGAATTCAGCCCATCTTTACAAATACTTTCTAAGGCATGTCATGCTAAAATGTTTGCATTGCCCACCGTATGAACTTTTCAGTCTAAGAGTTTAACACATTATAAAGTGCATGATTTTATTATCCCTGTGATGAAATGATATTTTCTCTTTGAGATGAAACATTTCATTCTGTCTATTTCCAAACAAGAAATAGATAAGGATCCTAGTCAGCAAAGCCTCTCAAGAACATGCTCCCTTTTTGCTTACAGTCAAGGTGCTGGGAGGACCAGGGGCTCCCCAGGTAGGCGATGGCAGGGCCTGGCAGCCAGGGCCCATCCCCTGCCAGCCAGGAGCAGGGCAGCCGCACGGGGCAGCCCCGGCCCCAGGCATCGGGCCCCTCCCTGGGGACGTAGGCCTACGGGTGGGCCTGGCTCAGCAGAGCCCATGGCCAGGCAGGGCAAGTCTGTGGGGAGCTGGAGACCGGCCCTGCTGCAGCGCTGCTGGGGCAGGGGCTGACAGCTCCGGGGGGCTGCAGCGGGGTCCTGAGCCATAGGCAGAGTAAGGGGAGCCCTGGGGGGCTGACATGGGGTCCTGGGCCATGGGCAAGGTGGGGGCAACCCCATGGGATGGGCAGGGACAGTCAGGGCTGGCAGTGCCCTTAGGGCCATCACACTAACCTAGGTAGTAACTTTTATATATGCACACATCCTGCATATGCACACTCAAAGTCACGCTTAAAAGTTCAATGGTCCCACAGGCACAGTGCTGACCTACATCCAAGTATGGGTTTTTTAGCCTGGAAGTCTTTGAGTAGGGGGAGCTCTCTGAGAGGCGAGTCAAAAAAGGACTTTAGACGCTTGTTCAGAATTTGTATACATCCAGCAACTATGCCACTGACAGGATGAAGTGTTGTACAAAATGGCCCCTTCCAGGGCATGGCCTATGAATCCAGCATGACCAGAGAGCATTAGGTACAGGCTGATGACCTGCACAAGGGCTAATATGGTGCCTTGCACGGTCTGCAGCACAACCATGTTACTGGACGTGCACAGTAAACCCTCCACAGCAAACCTCCACTGTGCAGCATCTGTTCTCCATGGAATAGAAAGTGTCCCCAAATTGAGGATGAACAGATTAAAGAGGTATGACAGATCAGTGATAGCCATTGGACCCTTGATAAAAAAGAGACACCAACAGGAATAAATATTGCTTGTACCCTGTGCTGCACCAAAAATGGTTAACAGTGTCAAGAAGAATCATGGAGAAAAAATGTTACTTCACAAGACAACTGGCTGAAAGAAGGAAAGCTACTTCCTGACATGTAGGAATTGCAGGACATTTTAATACCAACCAGAGACAGCAAGTGGAAAATTATAGCCACTACAGTATGAGCTAATTCACTGAGCCAAAATGTAACAATATTCTTCTATAGACAAAACCTTGTATCAGGTGCTGCAGGTAAGCCTCAACACATGGGTGAACACTCAGAATCCTTAACTGCAGAAGGAAAAATCTTTCTAATCGACTGCCTTGAAATAATACAACAATCTCACTTTATTCAATATGCACACTAAGCAGGATATTCTAGCTCCAATTCCAGTTTAAAACACTAATGCATGCAAGGAGATTCTTTTGATGGCTTCCAGTTCTACAGTCCTTTGCACTTTCACTTAGTCAGAAAGAGACTGCTGTTTTGCCGAAATTCTGATCTATCATTGAAGTTTGCATATAGAAATAGATGGGGTTGTAAGATTAGCCAGAGTATTATAATTAATTTTTATTTTCAAGTAGAAAATACAGTTTCAGTATCATCCACGTCCATAGCTCCAATAAAAGCTACAGCTCAGTTTCAAATATAGCCATAGCTGAGACCATGGCTGGGACCATTTACTCTAATGTTTTTTTCCATTAATAAAAACCATATCTACAAGAAAATAAACTGTGACAAGAGTTAAAGCCAGGTAAATTACACAAAGCACAGTCAAATCAAGATTATAGATGTGTCTTTTTTTTTTACCTTTTCATTCCGGAGTGACTAAGATGTGATGGCATCTGCTTATCAGTTTTACTGACATGATAGCTATTAAAATATTATATGAATCAGAACCAGAGAAAGTACAAATCCAAGACACTAAATCCAAATACTCAGAATTTTAGGTGGAGGCTGAATTCAAGTTTCCCAATAAGAATCCTTTTCGTGCTTTCAAGTTATGGGTCAGAGATAAAATCAGAAGTCTAAACATCATCCAAACCTGAATGTCAATGTTTCAGTTCATCTCTGCTTACAACAGAATAAATGATTTGATGTTAAAAGATATGAAATATTTTAAATCTTCTATTTCACATCAATATGCACTCCTCACCTTCATATCAAAATGTACTTTTCACTCTTGCCTATGAATCAGTGGAAATACAGGTAACTGACAGAACAGAAAGGAGAAAAAAACCCACCTCAATGACAATGGAGAGCATCAGTTGTTAACTGAGAATTTTATCACTGTCGTGGTTTAAGCCCAGCCGGACTAATCACCACACAGCTGCTCACTCACTCCCCTTCCTCAGCTGGACAGGAGAGAGAAGATATGAGGAAAAGGCTCGTAGGTCGAGATAAGGACATAGGGAGATCACTCACCAACTACCATCATGGGCAAAATAGACTTGATGTGGGGAAATTAGTTTAATTTATTACCAATCAAAATCAGAGTAGGATAATGAGGAGTAAAACCATATCTTAAAAAACCAACACCTTACCCCCACCGCTTCCTTCTTCCCGGGCTCAACTTCACTCCCGATTTTTCCTACTTCCTCCCCCCCGAGCGGCGCAGGGGGACGGGAAATGGGGGTTGTGGTCAGTTCATCACACATTGTTTCTGCCGCTCTTTCCTCCTCACACTCTTCCCCTGCTCCAGCATGGGGTCCCTCCCACAGGAGACAGTTCTCCACGAACTTCTCCAACGTGGGTTCTTCCCATGGGCTGCAGTTCTTCACGAACTGCTGCAGCATGGGTCCGTTCCACAGGGTGCAGTCCTTCAGGAACAGACTGCTCCAACGTGGGTCCCCCGTGGGATTGCAAGTCCTGCCAGCAAACCTGCTCCAGCATGGACTCCTCTCTCCACAGCTCCACAGGTCCTGCCAGGAGCCTGCTCCAGCATGGGCTTCCCACAGGATCACAGCCTCCTTTGGGCATCCACCTGCTCCAGCGTGGGGTCCTCCACAGGCTGCAGGTGGGTATCTGCTCCACCGTGGACCTCCATGGGCTGCATGGGGACAGCCTGCCTCACCATGGTCTTCACCACGGGCTGCAGGGGAATCTCTGCTCCGGTGCCTGGAGCACCTCCTCCCCCTCCTTCTTCACTGACCTTGGTGTCTGCAGAGTTGGTTCTCTCACATATTCTCACTCCTCTCTTCTCCGGCTGCCTCTTCCCGGTTTTTCCCCCCTTCTTAGATATGTTATCACAGAGGCGCTACCACTGTTGCTGATTAGCTCAGCCTTAGCCAGTGGCAGATCCGTCTTGGAGTCGGCTGGCATTGGCTCTATCAGACATAGGGGAAGCTTCTAGCAGCTTCTCACAGAAGCCACCCCTGTAGCCCCCCCTGCTACCAAAGCGCTGCCACGCAAACCAAATACAATCACCAACCTCAATTTTTGCTTCGGCTCACTCACTTATCCCACCAAAATAATTTGATCAAGACTCCACAGCACTTTGAAAAAGTTATTTTTCCTTAAACCTATTTTCAAGAGAACAGGAAGAATCTTAGAACAAAATTATTTTCTAGTTCTGTCTGTTCATGTATAGGGCCAGGTTTAAGTAAGTTTTAACATCATGAAAGAAAATCATGAATCTCATTCAGTAAGCACAATGATGATCATTGGTCTAGACAGGATCTTTTGCATTCCTGCATACTTCCTGTGAGGTAGTTACACCTGTGAACATCCTTTCTATTATGACACTTAAAAAATCAAATTAGAGTAATGCTTTATCAGATAAAACTGAAGTGACTTTATGCTACTGGACATCTAAAAGACAAAGATGCTTCAAAAGAAGCAGTGAAAGTCGAGTTTATACATCTTGCCTAAGAAAGTATATTTTCTGCATATTTTGTACACAGATAAATAATATAAGCTATTTGCATGTCAAACTATATATATGCACATAAGAAAACTTGAATATTTGGAGGATAAAGCTCATAATAACTGCTTAATTGCTGAGGAGTCCCATTTATAGACATGTAATTTATCTCCAAATTAAAGTGTCTGAAGCATTTGAATCCAAAGATTGCTATAACCCTGTAAGAAGAATTGAAAGGATAGATTTGCCTATTATCATATGACTCCATTGGATAAGAAGGACATTGTGTGGTTTCAGTGACTCTGAGAGGATGAAAGTAGTTGACAAGATTACAAGCCCACATTTGAACATGCATGAATTTTAGAGGCATTCATATTCTGTTATGAATTCAGAGATGAAAATCACATTTGCTTTCTAATTTGGCAATAGGACCTGGAGCGGAGATGCCATTCTGTCCTGTTAAAATCCCTCAAATGCTGAAAAAATTCCTTCTCATCTTCCCCAAAGGATCTCTAGTCTTTTATAGTCTCTGTCCTGCAATGATCTAAAATGCAACCAAAAGAATCTCCAACTTCCACAAGCACAATCACAGCTCTCTATTCATTCATGGTAGACTCTAGTGACAGCATCTTGACTTACTACTACCAGAAAGTCCCTAATAAAAAAAGGAAAAAATAATTTAAATATCTCAGGCCTACTGTCCTGCAAGAAGACTCTGAAAGACAGCTTTGTTCATTCAGCTTGGAAGGCATTCCAACATTTGCATACAGAACAGAAATTGTCAACCTGCTCTTCACCTGAGGTAGTCCCAAATGATCTGTTCCTCTTTATACTCTTTCAATACTTGACTGTGGTAGTAAGAATAGCAGGACAGTGATGTTTAGGACATATAGAATTATTTCATAGTTTCCTGGCTAGTGGGGAAACCATGTACTTCACCATACAATTAAAATGGATCCTTGAAAACTGAATTATAATAGAGACAAAAAAGCACATTTGAAAGCTGTATTTGAATTTTTCAACACATTGAATAATTTTGATAAAAAGATTCACAGACTATTTAACTAGTTCATAAGCTCTGCAAATAGAAAATAATAGAAGCACATTTAAAAGAAATCACAAAATAAATAAAAGGAATTATTTTACCAGCTTTAATCCCAGCACCCCATAACTTGAAAATATTTAGCAGAAATTCAGTCAGTTCCTCTTTGTGCTATGTGGTTTAGGGAATTGCTGATCTGAAAGGTTATGAAGTGAATGTCTTCCTTTTTGCCCTACTTCTCCTTGCAGTTCCATATTTCACCCTTCACATTTAAGCCTTCAGTACTTCTGGTGTGAAGATTAATGGAGAAAGCTGTGATAACAGTAGTCAGAGGATTAAACACCTCTTACTGGGTTTAGTCTTGATTAGTATGTTCTAATTAATATTTTCCTATCCCTGTTGACATCATAAACATCTGCCCTAAGCAGTTTCTGATTCTCCTGCTTCCAGAAACTAATCAACACGATTAAATACAAGAGGTTGCTATCAAATTAGATATACAAGTTTCAGGTAGGAGCAACCTGACAGATGGAGCAAGTGACTCACAGAGAGTCCCTGCCCCAGTTTTCTCAGGAACTCATACTTCAGAGTTTGTCTCTGAATTTCTCAACCCCATTTTTGTCCTAAACTCAATTTATCTTTCCAGTTTCTACCAAATAACTTTCAAAATCTCCTTCAGTCTCCCCAGTAGCTCAGTACATACTCACAGCACATAATAATGTAGCCTATTAGGGGATGGAAACTTTTTCTGTTTATAAGTAGCTGAGACAAATTTCTGAGGAACACCAGTCATGCCCCCTATCTAGAAAAGGCCAGATGCTCACAGTAGGTGCTGGATTGTTATCTTGTTTCAAAGCCTAACAGTGTATGCAGACTTCCAGAGACTTTTGCAACAGGACATAGTAATGCCCAAGGTGACAATTGTTTTCTGTTTGCATAGCCATTAACCAGTTTTCTTGCAAGTTTTATTCTTCGCTTGCCATTTCCATACTTAACCTGGAGAATCTTATCTTCAAAATGCCAAGTCACAAATATGTAGCTGTATCAATGGGTTTTGCTTCAGGGGTGGTGCTGGGATAACATAAAAAGACAGTACTCTCACCCTTTTTAAGTTTTATGGGGTTTTTTTGTTAAACAACTGTGATGAAATGTATATAGAAAAAAGAGATTTAATCAAAGGTTGCTGCCTAACACTGCAAAATAATTTTGATTCCTTGATTCAACTTTCTCTTTCTTTATTTGATAAAAAACACAGTAAATATTTTAAAATAAGGAGTTAGTTGTCACTTGTCAGCAAATTATTCTTTGATTTCTACTCTCTAATGACCTTCTAAATAAAGCAATAGAATATTAAATGTAATGATTTAGATCTGCTTTTAAGTCTAAATACCTTTTATACAGGACTTATGTAAATAAACCCTGAATAGGATAAGCATTTAATTAAAAGGCAAGCAAAATAATTTTTAGTTAGCAAGAGATGGAATATTTGACTCAACATATCACTAATTCAATAATAAAATATCAATTTAACAGATGCAGCAGACCAATTCTGCATCACTGTGCTTTAAGTTACAGCATGGAATGACTTAGATAAGCAAGCAGGCTACTAGAAAAATTGATACCATTTGATATATGGGTTCAGTTGTCTGCAAAGACAGTACTGCTTAGCATATGTTTACATCCATATTTGTTCTCTTAATATTTATTTAATATTTATAAGGTTGTGCTTACCAGTTGGTCACCTGTAATATCATTTAAATTCTTTAAATATTTGGAATTTTTACTTCATGATTACTCCCTTTGGATCCTGAGTATCAGGTTAATTAAATAAGACCTCACTATTTTCAAAGTGCAGTGCGGGCCAAGCACTTCTCCGGTTTATTAACAAAGTACCATTGCTACCTGCTAAACAAGTTAATGTCCCCAGTTCTATTTTTTGCCTTCTGATGCCCTCACTCTCCTTTACAAAATAGCATGTTTCCATCAAGTGGGAGAAACTCAGTACAATATGAATTACTGCTATAGTGGGGAGCCTACAAGAGTTACTTTCTTCTTTAAAACTAGAGGAAAAATTCTGAGGAGAGAAACATACATTCTTCTTTTCCTTCAATGTCCTACATTTTAACTCAAATTTATTTTATGCAATTTGAGTTTTGAATCTCCTTGATTTTTGTTGGGGTTTTTTGTTGTTGCTGGTTTCTGGTTTTACTGTTATTCATACCTTTCCTATTCAATGCACTGAAACTAAAAATTGGGCAGGGGACAGAAACTTTACTTCAAGTGGAAGAATTTTTCTGCTCTAAAATTAGTCTTCATTCCAAACTGGAACAAACCCTGAACATTTCAAAATTCATGGTGATTTTTTTTCTTTTATAAAAAGCATTTGATTTAGATAATCAATACTTTAATTTTCATAAAAATAAAACCATCCATATTCTAAAATTAATTATATAACTAAAAAATAGCAACAGTATTTACCAAAAAACCTTCAAGAGAGTTTAATGTCAAAAAGTCAAAGACAAAGTTAGGTGACATTTTACATCTATTTTTTAAATGCAGGCAGGTCTCCTATGACTATTCTTAATCTAGATCTTCCAAGACCTAGTTACTTACATCAAAGTCAGCGTTGCAATAATTTTTCTAATTTAGTGCGATTTTGGGAAGAATGTGCTCTATCACCAAAATGCACAGTGCTTCTCAACTATACATTATTAATGAAAGCAAGCTGTTGTATCTATGAATTATCCCAAGCAGGATGCATACAGGTATAGTTGAGTATCTTCTTTTTGCTCTAATTGTTACAGTTATAAATTATGTCAAATAAAAAGAAAAAAGTAGTCACAAAATATTTCAAGGTAGTTTTAGTGAGCTGTGGAAATCACTATGACATAGCCAATCTAAAAGCTTTAGTTATTTTAATTTTTAAAATATGAGTGCCTAGACATATATAGGACTCTGCCGAAAGTGCTTCAATGAAATTCAGAAGAATTGACAGTTCAAACTACAGGCAGTTCCCAAACTGCCTGTTAAAAATTATATTTGGTAAATTAAATTATCATGCTGCTCTCCCACATCTGTTCTGCTTGACAGATCCTACTCTGCCTCAAGATGACCCCACAACAGGTATGATCAGGATGTTTCTGCCCTGATCCTGCTCTCACATACCCCTAACAGATCCCCAGGACTGGCTGTTCTAGTTTTAGTTTGACAAAATGCCCTTGCAGGTAATTGCTATGCAAGGTTTTAACTCTGTTGTTAATAGATGCTCCACAGTCCAAATCCATTAAGTTTATGCTGATTTTTTTTTAATGTGTGTGATTCATGTGAGGTCTGTCAGAAATGATTTATGAAGAGAGTTTTGCAGGTTTCTAAACATACATTTCTGAGAGTAACTTTATACTCCCATTTCCAAAAATTTTGACCAGCTTGGAAAAGAACATTTCTGCCTTGGTTAACTCTTTACTAATGGACTGAAGTAAAAAAAAGTCTCTTTTGTAAAGAACAGGCTCATTATTGAGGAAATGGTTAGGGACAGGAGAGTTCAGCTTAACTGGGGATCAAAACCAGTTGAAAGACCATAGAAGTTGCAAAACTCAGAAAAGCTGCCAGAGGGAAAATTATGTCTTTGTAGTGTCTTAGTGGTTGCCTCCTTTTCTTAGAACAAAGTAACAACAGTGATCACTTGAAACATGAGTGAAATACAGAGTCAAGCCAAATGTTTCATATGAATGGAGTGATTAAGATATTTGCATTCAACTCTGTAAAAAAAAATTTTTTTAGGATTTCCCAAACTCACTTTCCGAAAGTGGCTGCTGATATCTGAGAATGTTACTTGTTGAACTGAAATATTTTTTTCTATAAGCAGAAAAATAAAACAAAGAACGCAGTTAAGAAAATAGGGTTCTAAAGCTCTTAATTATTTTTTGTGGCAAAAGCAATATAAAGCCTCTATAATTATCTCTATACTTTCATCTAAGTGAGCACAAAGAAGAAGAGGTAGAGGTACATAAAATATGCCATATACTTTTTACTATTATGGTCATTAGTGTTCCAAGCTTAATAGATACTTCATTGTCTAGAAATTCATGTCATTTGCATTTTAACAGGATTTTATCTGAGTTCGCCCTGTCCTTTCTTTTCCTGTAATATTCAACAGCTAAAGCAAGATAGTGAGTAAGGATTATAGAAATCAAATCCATTCACTCAAATAATTTAAATTTCTTACTTCCTATTAGATAAAGCATATTCTGACACACCAAGATCATCAGATGACATTATACTGATACAGAAATAGTGTTATCTGCAATTTTCTTCATTTACAGTATTGATTTAAAATTTGTTCTCCTGAGAGTACCTCCTACAGAAATTAAATTTCTCATTCTCATTTGTACACTAGCTGCAAAGAGCACACAGCAATCACACATTATTTTAAGAATTTTGCATATTTTTATAATAGACCTAAAGTATGCCATCAAATGCATTCATTAATATCTGCTTTGTAAAACTGGGATATAGAACAACCTTGCATTTTTTAGTGTCAGCATTCACATTTCTGCTGAGAGGTAAACTATTTGAAGGAAATGAATGCTTTTAACAGAACTTTAATCTTCTGTAGCTTGATCCATTACAAGGTCTTTTCTGTAACTCTTAAATCAGTATCTACTCTTCTATAACTTCTTAATCTTCAACACCCATTTCTAATAATATCAGTAATCTGAGTTACAAAAGAAATCAAAAATCTGCACTTTATACCTCTGGGCAATCAAATTCTATAATTACAAGAGCTATCTCTGTATATGATTATTTTTATCTTCAAAGAATCTGAAGGGAATGTACATTGCTACATCAAAAATATGTTTCATTAATAAAAAAGACATCTTATCTTAAAAGTGTCATCTCCATTTTAATCTGGCATCTTCTCTAATATACAGTGGCGTTCATTAAACATATAACTTTATAACAAAGCTGAAGATAGATCTTAGTAGGACCAATATCTCTGGCTTAACTGTTAAAAATTAATGGTCTTTCTTATCTAGCCATGGCCCTTCATGATAAAGAGGTAGCAAGGATTATCTATTAGGGGAGTTATTGTACTCTTCAAAAAGTTATATTAATTCAGCACTATGATATATACAATCAGTCAACAGTAGTTACTACCACCATGAAGTTGTCAGACACATTTTTCATTAAATAATCCTAAATATATATGAAGAAAATTAATCAACACCCAACATTCAAAATGAAGTATACAAAAGGTACTTTACTGTTTTCTATTTCTTTTTTCACCTATGTTGAATAAACATTAGAAGGATTTTTCATATTTCTCTTACATAAAAACAATGTTTTGATGACTCATTTTTCACATTTCCTTATGGGTCCTCCAACATTTTTCCCCTTCCTTAAAGAAGCACGCTAGTTTTGAAGGTATGAAATGAAAGCATGTATTTGGGTGAATAATTTGAAAGTGAAAGAGTATCTCCTTCTCCAAGCAACCATAGCTTCCAAACTTGTATCAGCTTCCTACCTACCTGATCCCATTTTGGAAATGTCTATTCTTTGAATCAGACAGAATATTACATAAAGACAGCATCCTTGTCATCCTGTCAAACTGATGATCATCTTGTACATATTGTTAACACATTAGTAATCTCGAAAAAAGTGAAAAAAACTTAAGTTATGATGGAATAAAGGAGTAATATAATACATTTTTGATTGTTCTTATCTGTGTTGCATTTCAAGACTGTTTTCCTAATGCATATTCTTCTAGATTTTCTAGCTCAAACCACCTCTGACATATATGTTCATCTTTTTCTTTTGGGTGCTGGACAGAATATAGAAGAGATGCTCCTGAGAGATTGCACTACAGCAAAAGAGATTCCTGATATAAAAAATAAAATAATAATAATAATAATAAAAATAATAAAATAATAATAATAATTATTATTATTATTATTATACTAGATATTTTAAAAAACAGTGCAAAAAGAGGCAATCAAAACCTCTCTCACATCTAAACATTAACCTTTGTTGAAGCACACTATGAAATTTGCCAGGTTATTACCATTTTTCAAAAGAAAGTTTTGTCTAAAAATCAATTAATTCACCTGAGAAGGCAAATACTAGAAATAGCTTATTTGCAAAGCATTGTGAATGATAGAATGACCTTTATTCTAAACTGTTCTGACATAAAATGTGAAAAACCAAAGGCCATAAAGCATTTGGGAGGTAGAAGACGTAGCCTGAAGGGAAAAAAAAAGGAAAGATTTTTTTAAAAGGATATGAAAGACAGTGGGGGTTTTGGTAATTTTTTTAATATCAAATATCACACCACTCATGATGATTATACTTGATGCTAACTTTTTGATGAGACTAGGATTCATCAATATTTTATTAATTTTAAAGTGAGTTTTGAATTTCACCCTCTGCCTCTAGTCAGTTTTGAATGGCAATACCCTTCATTGGAGAAACCCCAAAATAAGAATGAAGCAAAATCATACAGAAAGCAAGGTGTGTTGGGCTAGATTATGGGGATTTTTTGGCAGTCAATTCTAATTGAAATGCTAAATTTGGAAATCTATTATTGTACTTTTTGACAGCAGTGAGAACCATTAGAACAATCCACAACATTCAACCTGTTAGTTTCAGAAAATAATTTCTCCAGAAAGCTCAGTTTGACAACCATGCCGCATGGTGTTTTATGTCAAAAGCTATTGAATGCTTGTGCTTCACAGGACTTAAAAGTGAAGAATATTGCCAGATAACTCAGAACAGCTTTCTGAAACACACAGATAAAAGGATTAAAACATATTCCTTAATATGTATATTTAATAAGAAGTAAGCAGCATAACTGTTCTGAGGAACATTCTATTTCTGCAATAAACGTTCTTGTAAAGAGATATGCAGTACTTAGATCCTCATTTTTTTCAAGTTATAACATGAAAGTCTCGCCCATGGGCAAGTTTAAATATGTTTACATAAGTTTAAATCTGAACTTTAAACACGATCTCTGTATAATATATTATGTAATGTCATTCTTTACAGTTTAACATATGATACACAGGTTCATTTACATATACACTTCTGTTAATAATGATTCTGACCTCTATACCTCAGCACCAAGGAGACACGACTTGACGATACTGCAATGTCTGACTTCAGAAATTTACCTCATCTATTTATACTCTCACTCATAGCACCTTCTTTTAAAAATAACCTAAAAATTAAAAACATGGACAACGGGATAAGCCATATGTAAAGTTTAACACATGAAAGGTTTCCAGACATTTAGATGGAAATAGATCAGATCAATAAAAAGCATTATAAACTACCAGCCACAGTAAATTACGTAAAAGTTGTTAATGGAGGATGGTCAATTTAATACAATGGTCTGTGACAGCAATTCTCCTGTTTCCAGAGTTGCAAAGCCTAATCTTACAAAGTAGGTTAAGAAAAAAATAAGACCCCTTCCAGACTGCGAGAACAGTTGAAAATTATGACTGTGGCTTCCTTTGCTTTCCTGGGGCCTCATTCAGATTTTATGGTTCCCTTGCTCTCTTAGTTGCCTTCTTTTCCTCTTGACTGAAACTGTACTCAGTATATTAAAGAAACAATTCATGCATGAAAACTTATGCTGTGCACATGAACCAAACCTGTGCAGAGCCCCGTACCCTGCTTTAGCTCTTCATCACTCCCCAGTATGACTGTGCAGGGGGAACATTGCCCTATGCAGACAGCTGTACTTAAGGAGGACAGTTGTAGCACAGCCAAAGAGCAGCCGTGGAAGTCGTTCTGAGATGATGCCAAGACAGAGCAGTATCACTTGCCAGCATAGCACTTGGGAGCCCTCTCAGACACAACTGGATTTTCAGCTGCCTGCCCCATCTGCCCCTCTACTGCTCATGAAACAGCCCAGCCTTTCTGTTTAAATGTGATCACTAAATAAAGATTCCTTTCTGGCCTCTTGAGTTACTTCTTGCCACCTTTTATACTGCTTTATCAGCACAGCTTCTTCTCACTCTAGCATGTTTTTCACTTTCCTCTTTGAGGCGTGCAATCAAAGCAGCAGCTCCATATTTTCTTCTACAGGCAGCTATAAGGACACCGAGAGCCCCAGTCTCTAGCTGCAAGCCCTCCCTTAAAATTTGTGACCCATAGGTTCAGAACAGGGATTTAACTCTTGATCTTCCTATAACTTAAGCAACTACCCTGAAAATAAGTCTGTCAATACTATAGGTTGTTTTTTTTCTTCTTGTGGCTTTTCTCAATGGCAAGAGGAATTGACTGCTTACACTTCGGAGTCACCTAGCTTTATGAACTTGCACAGTGTTGTGACAAGCTACATTTATTTGATTTAGCTATAGTTTTGCTTCCCTGTTTCTGAGAGCAGTACTGCCAGAGACATAGATCTGGATGGTGTAGTTGCAGGTCAGAGCAGTGCATGTTTTATCTTTTTTTTTTGAAAGTACCTACACACTGAATAAATGAATATAAAACTGCTTTAAGTTAAATTACTACAGTCACATGTAGAAATCCAACACAGGAGAAAAATGAGATTCAGTGTCTCCTTACAAATATAGTTAATAAAATTTTATTATTATTGTCTGTAGACAGAAAAGAGAAAGCTATAGAAAATAAAATGTATGCCAGAAAGCATGCATTTGAATTCTAAGTACAAATCACTTAGGAATTTTAGTAGGGATAGGTCAGCTAATAACGTATCAGGTTTTTTAGGAAAATTTCTCCAAAAGGCCTAGAAATGTATTCCTTATGTATTTCTTTCTGTGCTATTCAAATAGCAAATTTAAGATTTCCTGACAGCAACTCAATAAGCTTGAATTTTGCAAATACTCTTATACCCTGATAAAATTACAGAAATTGCTAAAGAGAAAGTTTTGCTTTCTTTTTAGTTTACTTGATTGTTTCTTCAAGTTTCATCTGTCACTGTGGGAAAGCTGGGAATATGCAGAAGAGCTAAGGCTTACCATCAAAACCATTAGGAATCATGCATATGATTTCCCTTCTGTTCACTTCCTATGCTTCAATGTAAAGAGATGATGAACATAAATTGGCTTTCAACACCTATCTATGAGAATCAGATTCTTGAAAATTTTATCCTATCTACTTTCAGGAGATATCCTTATGTGAACTTAAGCTTTCAAAAAAAAAAAAAGTATTTTATTTCTATCCGTACTTCTTGCTAGATATGATAACATTTCAATCTCATTAGAAAATACTACCATAGCAATGTACCACATTTTAAGCTGTTTATGATCAGCAAGAGAGGATGCAGGATGCGGTATTGACGTGGTCTTTCTGGATGATCTCAACAGCGATCAAGTAAAACAGTTCACAAAAGCACCTAGCAAGGTTCACAAAATCAAGCACCTTATCAACATACAAAAATATAATTAGCCAGAGCACATGCGTTTTTTAAGATAATAAACAGTAGAATATTTATCTTGAAGGCTACTAGATGTGTGTACCAGACTTTGGGTAAGAACAAAAAGGATCTTGTTTGTTAAAACTAATTCTTCATTTTTACAGATGATGCAAATACAGTTAGCATTTAAGTCACATGTGAATGAGCACACATATTGTTGTCTCTTTTAGGACTTGTACTAAAACCCCGACTAAAATCTCAAATCCTTCAAATATTGCAGCCTTGTAGTTACATATAGATTTTCTGTGGCCTTTCTATAGGTAAGATTTTCTTAAAATACATATGCATGATATTTTTTGCAAAAAAAATTTGTAAAATTCCACTTGCTTTCACTACTAATGAGTCAAGTGTCTTCAAATGTTCCTCACTGGTACTGCTGATCTTCAGGAGTGCACAACAAATATTACAAAGAAACAACATTGCCTTTCTTCAGATCTTGCCTTAAAATTCAGCTCATATCATGCCTGCAAAATACTGCAGTAAATGCTCCATTGATTTCAGAAGTATCTGTTTAATATCCCACCCATTTGCTTGAGTATTTATTATACTAAACTTTCTGTGGTATTCTGTGTGATTCATTTACCAATGGGTATTGCTCTTAAGTCATTTGTTGCCTATGTCAGAAAGTCTTTCTATACACAGTCCCTTGCACACTGGGAACCTCATTCTTAAAGTCCTGACAAGGATTTTTTAGGATGACCACAGATCAAATAATTATCAGAAAGCAATCTATTAAAATTAGTCATTTAAACAAAGGACACAGTTGCATTATTTTGTGCAGTATCTTTGTTTTGAATCATTGGCATGAAAAGCTTTTATTATCAGATTGATGCTTTTGTCCTCTTGATCAATACCAAACACCCTGTGCACAAATAGCTATCATCCCAGATATCAATCTGTGCATTTATAATGATATTGGTATCCTGTAACGCTCATTTATAAACATGTAATTTAAACTCCTTCCTCCAGCTTTATTACAAATGTTGTCGTCAAATAGCTTCACTGAGATTAAGTGCATAAAGTCTGCCTGCAAAAATACATAAGTAGACAAAACTAGTTGTAGTCTAGGCAGTAAGACTCCCCCTGTTCACCTTGTATGCATATATACATGTATAAGCATGTATGTATGCGCATGTAAAAAAATAAAACAACCCAATAATATAATAAATTCAGAAAGCAATTGAAGTAACTGGGATATTATTTTCTTCAGTTAAGTCTTGGCATTTTTGAACATTCAGACATCTGATAGAATTACACAGACTTACTGAAAATAAGGATACCACCATGTTACATGAGGTATTGACATACATGCTTTGCTCTTTTCTGTAACAGTAGATGGTATTTCGTTCTTCAGAACAAAACGAACTTTATAAAATAAATGTTATATGTGGCAGTTGGAGAGAAGTGGAGTTTTCTAAAACCTTATTGATAATCACTGGTGCTCATTTATTGGTCAAGGGAAGAGAGGAAGAAGAAAGGAAAGCTACAGACATCCTCCATTATAAGTTGCAACACAGTATCAATATCTCCCTATATGATAGTCCAGTGGATGTATATGATACAGACTCTAAATTGTAGTACAGACTTGTCAACTGACTTGTTGTCCTGGGTTAAACGTGGACTGTTCTGAATAATGTACCAGGACATTTCCAAAAGAAACATAGACATGGTCAAATACCATAAGCCGTGAAGCAGTAATAGATCACATGAAAAGACAAAGGCACCACTTATCCTAGATCTTTGCAGTGTTGGAGATTTGTCAAGTAATGCACCCAGAAGTCTCAATGCCCTGTTACTTCAATTCCATTTTTTTTTCAAATCACTTTTCATTACACAGAAATCATGACACATTTTTGTCTTTTATCTCTTTACCAGAAAAAAATCAGTGCTAATTCTTGTGAAGAACTAAATGGAAACTCCTTTACCGGAGACCAAGACACCCAGACAAAGATCAGTTTCTAAAAAATGAGTCACTTGTTTGTTAGACCAGTAATAGAATTCTCCTAGACTCATTCTTTTCTTCCTTTTTCTCATATAATTTTCACAGTATGAGTTAAAAGACCCTAATAAATCTAAAGTACAAAAAGGCTTATAATGAACCTGTCAGAGGGCTTGCTTGTAATTTGCCTGAAAGGATATTATTTCCTGAGAATGTGGTTCTGTCTTCATATAATTCTTCCTGAGATGCTCAGTGCAGAACCCTGAAAATGGATGTTGACAATTTTGAGTAACATCCACTGGTAGCTGCTATCCTAATATGCTGGCTGAAATGCCTCAGAGTAAAGATCAGGTATAAATCAACTTCACCTTGCAAAGAAAAGCGATTTTTTTCTGAAAGAATTCTTTTCTCCTGAAATGGTTGAACCTAGAAATGTATAAATGTATCCTTCTACTTGTTAACATGCTTTTAACACAGTATAACTACTAGTGTTCAAGTTAATGCTATCAGCTTTTAACTGGTTTTGTTGGGATATTCATCACAATAGTAGCACTAGTGTAAGAGCTGAGTTGAACAAATACTGTATTCCACAATTCATTTTACATAGGCAGGTATTCAGCTGGTATATGAATCAGGAATTATTCCTCACTAACTCTTTCAGTGCAGCACTTTGTCCAGCACTCTTTGTCGAGAGAGTTTCTGGGAGTAAGGCTGGTGCTTCTCTCCTTAATGGCCTCTGTAGGGAGTACGTTAATGGGAAGATGATCTGATTTAGTGCAGCAGTCCTTACATTTTGTAAGTCCAGGCTTAGACTCAGCAAGAAACAGAATATGTCTGCTTGCCCTTGAAAGCGTAGCAGGAATAATCCCTCTCTGTTTTCCTCTTGTTTCAAAAAGAGTAAAAGAATACAATACTTTTTTCTGTAGTACTTCCCTCTACCAGACATGCTGCATGCCAAGGCTGGTTCTACCTACTTGCAGCTTCTTGTTTCTCAAAATAATGGGACACTTTGTGCCTGTTCTGTTTCCTCAAGCATTTCTCAACTATGCCCACAACTGCTTTTGGAACTAGGCCTAAACAGCCACTCTAGGATCTTGTAGCCATGCTTTCATGAACAGCCAAATCAGACCCATATAACACAGGCCCATATAACCAGATGTAAAACTTCTCACCTTCAGTAATGCAATTAATTTGTTTCCATTTTAAACCATATAACGTCATTATTAATTAATATCTTTAAAATGTAATTCTTGGAAGTCATAATGCATGCTATTTTGTGAATTTAGACACTAATTGATCAGGCATTTTGATGTTCTGCCATACCATTTCTTGCATATTAACTTATTTTATTCCTTACAAGCTTGGTATGTGGTGTTTGTGCCACCGTATACACCAATAAATGTAGAAGTTATCCCTTCACAGGAAGTACTGGAATTTCTTTTAGATTTAACCTATAGGACAGAATCAGCAGATCTAGTCCATACTTAAATGTTTACAATATAGCTCAGCTTCAAATATGTTGTCAGCACTACGAATATATTTTCTTCATGTAATATGTTTCCTTCTATTCTAAATTTTCTTGATTTCATGAAAAGAGATTTTATGAGTTTTTTTTTTTTGATGGCTTAGTGCCTTTTTTGAAAATCACTGCTACTGAAAAATGGTTGCCTCATTTTCTGTTCTCTAGACACTGAGCAATTCAAAGCAATCCAATGACTACACTGTAACTATCCCTGTTTATTACTAACTCTGAGATTTCATTTAGTATTTCATACAGAATAGCAGAATATGAGATTATCACTAATAATACACAAATAAACAAAGCTCATTTCAGAATCAAATTTAGAATGTTGATCTGATCTGGAGCAAGATTTTTCAATATTTGAGGAATATTTCAATATATCTCATGTTCTCATTCATAAACATGTATGGAGAATCATGGAAACACAGAATATAATATACTGATTTCTGCAATTAAATTTACTCTGGTATTCATGTACTAGTTTGTTTTCCACGTTGCTTGCCAGGCTCCTAGAAAGCTATCCAACATTAATTATAATGTATCTGTCCTGACAGAGTGAAATATTTCTAAAGGATATGTTCTCTACTTACTTTTTTCACTGTAACGTCAAAGGTTTGTCAACAAGCGACACAAAACATGCAAATCTATCCGGACATTAATGACTGAGGTTATATTCTTTCTTTACAGAAGCCTTGATGGATCCCTCAGTTCAGACAAAATATCAGACGCTATTCCTGAATGCTGAACCAACTCTGCTGAAGTCAGAATGTGCCTGAGACTGTTTGGAAAATGGTTTAGAACCTCTAGTGCAGTCAGAAAGGAAATGATTGTAGGGCACAACATAGGTCTTCTCAAAAATAGTTATGTACTTCTTTTTTTATTTACTAGAAGATAAGTAATAGTGAAAGTTCATTTCGCAGATACCTTCTTGCAAAATAAAGAAAGTCACATGACTAAAAAATACAATTGAACTCTAAAGGACATTATCATACTGTGCATTGATGCAATGTTTCAACTGGGATTATTGTCTCTGGTTGCAAAATTTTAAATAAAATGTAATGAAACAGTAGGAAAAAAAAGTCTTAAAATATATTATGAACAAATCCACTTTTCTGGGCAATATAATTTCTCAAGTACCATTCACTCCATTATCACATACTATTTCTTTCAATACCAAATCATTCTCCATGAAGGCAACCTTATAGGTCTATTAACTAAATGGTTGATTCCTTTGTTCTCTAGAATGTAGGAAATTAATTTTCCTCTCTTTTTTTTTTCCTTTATTCAGGCAACTGAAGGAAGCCATACTTGTCTTCCCAACTCTTCTTCTGCTTCATCTAGATATCTGCTGATCAGAATGGGGGCCTGTCTGCCACTTCTGCACACAGATCTTTTTGTTAATTAAGGCCTTTGCTGGGGTAATCTTAAGGTTTCCTTTTCCTGACACAAATAAAAACGACTCATCTATAATCTCTCCTTAAGAAGGAGAAAGACAGTTATCAAGTCACCCGAACTGGTGTGTCTTCTTCCACCAACTTATCCAAAGACTTATGTCCATTTCCAGACAGTGGTAGTACTACAGCTGTCATGTTTCTTTTTTTGATGGGCCCTGCTATTATTGCTGAGAGCTACTACCATTGTCTCTTTAATATTATATAAAGAATAGTTGAGTAGTTTATAGCTGAGTAGTTTACCAAGCTACTAATTATAAGTGATTGGAATTATAACACAGAAAAGCTTTTTTTTTTTTTTGAGATAGTTATATCCAGAGCATACTTTTCATGTTTTCTGATATTACTGCTTACCACTGGAAATAATTAACTGCATTATTTACAACAATCAGCTTTTCAAGCTATCAAAGGCAAATGGAATTATTTTAGACTCCAACATGCATGGACACAAAAAGCACATGTATATACTACATATATGCTATATATTGTTTGTGACAAAGGTAAAACAGGTACATAGCCCATATAGCAGCCAGGCTCACTCAGTCTGTCCAGTTACTGGCTCCTGGATCCCAGTCTACCCAGCTGTGCTGCCACATGGGCACGTGAAGCCCTACTCCAGTTGCTGGTACAGACTGTTGTGCACACAGACACACACATACACACCCACCTAGACCTGGTAGGGACTCCCTTGGTCCCACAGCCAACCCGCCTCTGCTCTCAGTCCTAGAGACACACAGATGGTCTCACACCCAGAGAGATGAGCTTTGTCATACAACCTAAGACATTGTATCATGCAGATATTTGTTTAAGCTTCTGGGAACACTTTTTTGTTTTCTTTCCTTTTGGAGTGAAGCACCAAAGACTCCTGGGGAAACAGAGAAAGCATAAGGTTAAAGAAGTGCAGAAAAAAAAGTGCTGTTAAAAATAAAGAAGTTTTAAAAAACAGTAAAATGTTGAGACATCTAGTTAAAAAAATATGTGCAAAATGTATCTGTGTGTTAAAATAGTTTATGCAAATCTGGGCCAGTTATCATGTTCCTGACAGGTTTTTAATGTGAGATCACCAGCAGTGCTTTGTATTGTTACATTATTTTTGCTATTTGTTCAGTTCTTTTTATAAACTTAGAGGTAAAATGCCTGTCAGTTCCATTTGTTTAATATTTATTATTTTTAATTAGGTCATAGAAATCATTGGTTTATTTCAATAATGCATTTTCCTTAGAGTTTTCAATTAGATAATAATTCGACTTGTAAGGTTCAGACCATACCCAATGATACAACTCAAACTTTAAACCATAAATTCTTCTCAAAGTCAGGAGAACTTTGATTTAGTCATTCCTGCTCTATATCACCCTAGATTATTTAGGCTACTAAATTACCACAGAAATCTCCAGAAAAGACATTATGCAAGTTGTAGCATTTTCTTTCACCTTTGTAAGATGGCCTTTCTCTGAAGGTTCGTACATCTGTTAACTGTGCCATTCCTAAGAGGCAAAAAGGTGACATCTGATTTATGTCACATAGAGTTTCAGCTGAACAGTAGTAAATCTTGCAGGATCATTCTGTCTTCTCATTGCTTTTTTAGAAATTCAAGTGCCTTCTGTAGAAGAATATGCATTCACTATAATACAGGATAAATCTTCATCAGTTGCCTGTCATTAATTAAAGTTTTATTTCTTTAATTAAGCCTAAGTGATGTGTATTTTTTTGAAGCTGTGCTGAATGTCCCATCTTACATTTAATTTATCTTGTATTGTGAGTGGACCTAGAAAGTTAGAAGAACGTCATACATCTGACTAGCATTTTGGGCCAGGTAAGAGACATCTTACCATAAAGAAGACAGGGATATGCGTTAGGGTTTACATAATGAAAATGTCCAAAGCACTCTGGAATTCAACAAGGAATTCTAGGACTGCTTCCTCAGAGTGGAACCTTCACCTGAAGATTGTTACTCCTTGTGACCATGTCAGAAAGGCTGAAAAACAGTATGTAAAAAGCTTAACAAATTTTAATTTTTGGGGGCTACGTGTTTAACAAGTTGATTTTTTTTTGCAGCATTTCAGTGAAAACAGTTTGGTCATTTCAGAGAACAATACTAAGGGAAATCAGAAGAAATTACATTGTTTTGCTTGAGTTAGCAATTTTTTTAAAACTTTTTTTTTTTAAAATGTTTATTGATATCTGTTCAAGATAAAACTCACAACAACGGTAAATATAAAAAAGGACTCTTGAAGCTAGAAACTTAATTTTTCCCCTCAGTCCTGGGCCTACTTCAACTTAGAGTCTGGGATTTAGGTTTTTTTAATGTCATTGCGAGCTGGTGCTATAGTTTACAGTGGTTCCAGGATGCTGATCTGAGAGTAGGCATCCATCTTTCCTGTATTGCTAAGGACAACTTTGGGAGTTAAAGCAGAACAAACACAGTATGAGAGAGGAAAGAAGCAGAGAAATAAAAAGTAGGTTTGGATGTGAGTATGGGTTTGAAGGGCAAGGAAGTGTAGGAGTGTTTCATTGGGACTTTATCTAGCAATATCTGTAAAACGTGATTTCTCTAGCTCAGGAAATCCCTGAAAAGTTGACTCCCAGAAATGTAGAAAATAAGAAAGATTACTTTAATAATTCCTTTCGTTGTAGTCCTTCTAAATATTCAGTACTGGTTATTCTTCAACAGCTACAGGAGTGAGATAAGGATTGGTTGGGTAGGGCTTTGTTAGGGTTTTCCTGATCTGGCCCATGGCTGTCCCTGGGACCTGGACTCTGGGCCCTGGCTTCGGCCCCAGCCCTGCTTGGCTGGTTGGAGCATGGTGAGACTGCACCCCACCAGGGAAGGGAAGGGCATGTTCCTGCCACCTGTGGCCACCTGCCGCCCTTGCCCAGCACTTAGGACAAAATGGGATCAGACTTGAAGAGATAGGGAAGAACCATTTGTGTCCAGCAGAGCATAATTCTGGCTAGAAAATGTCCTGTTCCAAATCCTGCTCTTCTTCTGACAAATTCTGTGAAACTTACTAGCAAAGCATTGATTATGGTCCTACTCTTGTTCTGGTCTCCATAAAAGCTAACCACTTTATTTCTCTTATCAGGTACCTTATTAGACCAAGTAGCAACATTCTGCACGGAGCAAGAGGTTATAGCATTGCTAATAACCTGTTAAATATCAATGCAATATTACAAAATGAAAATTGTTTTCTCAGTGTGAGTTTTTAGAAAAAGCCTAAGAAATTGCGCACAAATTGTTTATACTGTAATATTAAGCACTCAGAAGTTAAGAAATGCAAGATTTCATCTCCTATGTAATCTTAATTCAGATGCTTAGTACATCTGCATCTTGATTCAGTTTTAATTATACGATTGCAATAGTCTGTTCCCTGTGTTTAATTCTGTGCACTGGCAGGATGATGTTCAGTTAGCTAACAGCTGTTCAGTATTTTGTTTCGGCCTTGTGCAGTGTGCTGTTCTATACTGTATTTACTGCACACTTTTCAATCCCTCTATGAACTCAATTATTGATTTACTTACAGGGTTTTGTATAGCGCTCATTATTATACAGTATTTAAGTGCTTCACATTTGTTAAGAATTTTCACAACATCCCTGTGAGATGAAGGGATAGTATTTATTATCTCATTGCTACAGATGGGAACAGATAATTTAAAATAAAAACATCTACTTGTTCCTGGAGACCTGTCTGACTCACTTTGCACATGATGTCCCAAAGTACTTTTCCTTTTTATACCACTTTACACATCCAAAGCATACCCTCACTGACTTCAGTTGGGAGTTCTAGGCATTTTTATGAAATTCAAGTCATGGATTTTTCCAGTGAGCATACCTGCCTGCATGGAGATGGAAGATTGGCGACAGGGTTACAATCACCTGTGAAAGAAGCAAGGGGACCATCACTGCTCCCAAATGTTCAGGAAAACTTTAGTGATGAAGGGCAACCTTGTAGAGGCACTCTGGCTCTCTTGTATTTGGAGCATATGTCCCAGATCTGTCCACCTGTCCAACACCCTGCTGGTCCCTTCAGTACATTAATTGCTACAGGAGCTATACCCCCAATTGCTTGCCATCCCTAGCTCCCAGGCTCCTCAGGTAAGGAATCCATCCACAGTATTCTCCCCGCCATCTCCTGTCTCACTCTAGTCTTATGACAGGAAGGAGTATCTTGGAAAAGGTTATTCAAGCAGCTGTTATTCCACTCTCATGAGATATATGTAAATACATTCTTCTTGCCTGGGGCAAAACTTACTCTCCACTGAGTCAACCTGGGAGAGGAAAGGAGGACAGCCAAGGTTACAAAGGTGGAAGGATTAATAAAAGAAAAAACAGACACAAGTTTTGGAGGGAGGAGACAAAGATAAACAAATAGCAAGGAGAGAATCTTTGACAGTTCTTTAAAAGTACTTTAACAGTATTTAATAGTTTCCTAAGGTGATTTAAGAACACACAGAAGAGAAACAGAGAACAGAAAAGTGTTAGTGTGAGGATTTCAAGTTCTTATGCAAGTGACAGGTCAAATTTGTGCAGCCTGTGTTGAAATTTCCTGCTGCTGCTTTTGCAATTTTATCCATATGCTGATAAAATAAGCACTTTGTGTTTCCAGTTGTTGTGAGGAATAAATGCTCTTCTCCAGAAACAGAGACGTAAAGAGGTCGTTCACACATCTCAGTGCAAACCATCTTTATTTTGTTGGTTACAGCTTGGAAGTTCATGTTTTTGTGACTGATCTCACATCCTTTCTCCACTAGGAGGCAGGAAAGGAGACAACTTGTAAGAATTACATTTAAGAATGCCACTGTACGAATCACCGTGCTAAAATATGGAAGATGTTACAGTAGATCAGAATGACGAAGAGGCCATGTTTCCCCTAAGTGCCACCCTTCATGCCAATAATTCTTGGTGCTTTCAATGAATTCTTAGTACATGAATAATTTGTGGTAAAGTATGATCAGCACTGTGTACGATCTTGTTGGAATATTGCTTCATTTGCTCCACTGGTGATTATTAAAAAGCATAAAGCATATAATTTGCTGCCTGATCCAATGGCTGATTAAACTACTTGGTATTACCAGTCTACATAGCACGAAGACTTTCACCTCCTTACATCTAAAGCTAGGTACTACATGCCAAGCACAGCCTGAAAGTGTTTGAATTCTGTTCCACATTTTCTCCTCATTTAGTTAGTCAAGTCAGAGAGGATTATGTTTACAGACCTTTCAAAGAAAGTGTCTTGCATCTTGATTTCATCCAGTGGAGACTTAAAGGATAGCTGAGCAAACAAAAGAAATATCAGGGAACACAAAATGCCAGATAATTTAAGAAATACATGATAAGAAATCAGGAGACAGGGTTACATTTGGAAAAGAAAACAAAATGATAATTAGCAGTGCAATAAAAAATTAAAGAAGTGGACAGCCAAAAACTCCCCAAATAAAGGTTAAATGGGATTACCCAATAGAAAAACAGGTTTAAAAGTGTAACCAGCAGTAAATTGTAGCAAAGATTAAATGAGGGCATAACGATCAAAATGTAATAAAAATTCAGTACTGTGTTTTATTCCTTCTCAGTCTATTATATAGATAGGTATTTGCTACACATGTGTGGCAGCAGATGACATACCATGATGTTTATCTATCAGATTAACTTCATTAGGAGCTCATATCTTTTTATATGTGTGTATATATATATATTGCTATGGATAATGCCTAACCTCAGAATATAATCTGAGTTATAGTTGTGTACTTAGTAGAATTATGCAGTCCATATAATGAAAAACAGTTAACATAAATCTGCTCCTGCAGTTTCAAGCAGAAAACTGCCCTGAGAGGGGAGTTTATCCACAGGAAGAAAAGTATTGGAGAATAAATGGAGCTATCAGCCTTGCTCTTATCATAGCATTTGTGTTAACCAGCAAATTAGGTGGCAACAACTTTCTTGTACTACAGCTTGATGCAACACCAGGGCTGCAATCTCTATAAGGATTGATAGCATCGTTTCTTTCACCTCATCAAGCTGTAATCCTGTCTTCACTTTCAGCATACATATCAAAGTCCTCTTGATTTGTTTTGTTTTGGGTTTTTTTGTTAATATAAACAGATCTCATTTAGTCATATATCTTCCCCTCCCACCTTTGTGTCATTTTTGTTACCCTTCTCCTTCATTTCTGTATTAGCATTCTTCAGTTAGGGGTCTCTAAAATCATCTGATGTTACGCTTACGCTTACAAGGAAGTGTACTTCATTTCATGCATTCAAACATTTCATTAGATACATAGGAGTAAACAGTTTTGTTTCTCTAAACAACGTATCATCCGAGTAAACGTATATTTAGCCTGCAATCTTTTTGTTACCGCAGGTTTTCCTTCTGATAATTTCTAGATGACTTCCTATTAAATTTCTATTTATGACATATATTTCCATCCCCAACAAAGTACAACGTAAATTGAATGGATTCTATTGCAACGTGTTGCATACTCAATACCTTTGTCAGCTCACTGTAGTCTCTGAAAATATAAAAATATTTAAATGATCAAGTAAGGCAATCAGCCTTAAAAAAAGTCACAAAGTTGGATATACATTTGTCACTTGCATTAGAAAAAACAAAAACATCAACAGAGTTTTGAGGATATACAAACTATTTAGAAATATGTATTTTACTTTGTTACATAACATTAGCAAACTTCAGACCAATAAACATTCATTGTTAGATATTTACTGTTGTTAAATGCTGACATATGGCGAGCACCTGAGTTTAGCCATTAAAGTGACTGAATTTTAGACAAACATTGTAATTGTAATAATGAAATTGGTAGAATATTGCTGGTAATTCAAGTTTAGCATGTGATTAAGTGTGTTTAGATCTACTCCATTTCTTAAAAGATCAGTGCCATAAATAACCATAGTGGCTTAAGACAAAATCCAAACAAATGTTGCTATCATAAATATTGTGCAAGTTTGCACAATATTCTAGATAGATAAAGGTTAAGATGCCAGCACATTCAGAAATAATGCAGTGGTGTTCATGGGTTTTATAGGATGTTTAAAACTGGTTCTGTTGCACTCCAGGTTTTTTTTTTTCTGGTAGTTCTTTACAGAACAGAAAAAAATTTAAATTCAGATGTTCTAGTCTCCATAGGTTTACTTCTGTGTGTGTCACTTACACTTGTGCTAGTTGAAAAAGCCTGCCAAAATAAAATGATGGTGTTTTGTTCTCCCTTTTCACAACTGTATATGACTACAGAAAGTGTATTCCATAATAAAACAGTCCTCGTGCATTTGATGTGACAGTATGGTCCCATATCCTTTCTCTACATATACCCTGTAGTCACACAGCTCTGTGTTTTTCACATGTCAAGAGAAGACACTTATTGCAGTGGAACTCTATGCACACCAAATATTAAGCGCACCTGAGTCTCAGCATACTCCTGACGCTAGCAAACAAAAGAAGCCTTATATTTCTTGATGCATGGCAGGCATTGCATTTTCAGAGATCTGTCATCATCACATTTTGGAAAATACTTTAACTTTCAAAAATTACTTAATATTCTCTGAATATTTTACTAACCCTAGTTAACACAAAATTAATCACTTTGAACCCAGTTACGCTAAAGACGTTCAGAATTTCAGAAAACACGTTACTGTCTGCAACTGAGAACAAAAAAGAACTGTCAGCTAGAAATAGTCTAGTTTAAAATGGAAAAAAAATAATAACAAAAGCAAAAGTGGTCATTTTTATTGAATACTCTTAAACATTTTTCACTGTGAAAACAAGTAGTTTTATGGCATCTCAGCTAATAACTCTCTTGTGCCCCTTTTTAAGAAATACATATAACCATAAACTTAGATATATATGGTCCTTTTCTTTAGTAGATCTGTAAGTATTTTACTAAAGAGATATAAATTCCATTATCCATAATTTACAAATGGATAAAGTGAGGCACAATGACTTGTATTCTCTATTTAAGACCCATGTCACAGCCTTTAAATATATCTGTGAGATAAATTGTTCAAAAAACATATTCACTATGCAAATTATCACAAAAGTAGATACCTGACTTCCAAAAATGTCTGTTTCCAGTGTAGTTTTCTGTAAAAGCATCTATATTAATGGCAGCGTCAGATCATTATAGTAAGTACTGAAGGCAAATATATACTTCTAACCTTTTAAGAGTACTTCAAATTCCACATCACAAAGACTATAGCTGACATGTTAATTACCTAGCTGTATGAAAACTGGGTTATCTTTCAGCCTCTGGCATCTTTTAAGTTCATTAATTTCCTTACCTTGTCTTTCTCTTATGTCTTCTTTATCTAAATATAGTAGGATCATAAAAACTCAGCCCAACAAAGAGGTGAATAAGGAGGAACATTTACTGAAATGGGATAGAGCACTTTATATTGCATATATGTATTCATTGTTTAGCCATTCAATTCTTTTCCTTTTTTGCAGCTACCTATAGCCAGTTTGAGAATGACAGACACTATTGTGACTTGGTACTTCTCAAGTGATAAAAGGCAGGGATTATAACAATAAATTGCTAAATACACTTTTAATATTCATTAAAGAAAAATGATCATACTTTGAAATGTGATGGTATCAGGTTTAAATAATCTAACATCCAAGAATTCAGTCAACCAGCAAAACTATACAACACAGAGCCTTATTCACTAATGCTCTGCCCTTTTTAATAGCCTGTGGTGCTGAGCAAATTGAGAGTGAATCAGAATTAGCCAGTTTTAATGAGCATCTTACAAACATTCCACATTCAAGTTAGTCATTTCATAAAGCATAGCACAAAAGAGCATCCACTCTGAAATATTTCCATTTTCTAGAAATTTCTGAATTAGAGAGCTGTGTAACTCCCTTCTCACTCTTCAACACAAATTCCCTTTTACCAGTAGTAAGAAAATACTTAAGGGGTAATGTGACTTGCTAAGAAGCTGTGGAAACTTCAATAGTGAGAAGTTTATACACTGATAAAATGGTGTCCGGAGTCTCCTACCTGGTATCTGTGATCCATCTGTGGAGCTGCCATATGAACTGTATGTGTACTGATGGTCACAATATAGGACGGCATTTTTAGAGTAAGCAAATCCGTTGGACGTGCTTCTGCATATAATGTTCTGCCCGACCTGGAAGGTATATCTCGGCTGTACCTAGGGCTGTGCTCACAGTCCCAAAGCTTGGATAGCTGCAAGTCTGATCATCTGGACAGCCTCAGGACATAAACATACTAGCAGAGTAGGCAAGGGTATGCATTTGAACAGAGACAGAGCCTGTTCTTTTCCTGTTGACAGCAAGAAAGGCAACTGTGAGACGAAAGTGTGATAAAACGTGTTCAGCAGCTGGCATGGAACTAAAGCCTGCTCGGTGCCAAAAATATTTCTGTAATTAATAATGCACCTGCTCGGTGCCAAAAATATTTCTGTAATTAATAATGCATGTCAGTGATGTCCTGGCAAATTCTACTACCAGTATTGACAAATGGAAAAGGTACTCAACGCTTTCAGAAACAATATTTTAATACATTTTAAAGTTTGTATATTAATCATGTATAGGAAATGCCAAGCAAGTATTGCTTTAACCTATGATTTGGTTCACCTTTTTTAACATTTTGATATAGTTGAGCTTAAGTCTGGCCACACATATTGATAGCAGATGGTTTTCCAGTTGCAGACTCAGCAGCTGGAATATAATCTCTACACATAGTACGTGCTTTCAAAGGAAGGTTTCAGAATTAATAAATTAGCAAGCAGGTGAGAACAAACATGAGACTGCCAAAAGACATAACGTTCAGTATTATGCCCCTAGACAACCTATCAAGCAGTAATATGTCCCATATTAAACCACCATTATTGATTTTCAGTATTATTAGGTTTAAATCTGTTCCCTGAAAGATCTCTCACTTAAATGGCTTTCATACTAATATATGTCCTGATTAAGTGGAGTCTCTATCTGAATTTCTGTCTCTTTTATGATCCTATCATTGTAACAGCTCAGGATTAAGATAGGGCATCACACCTGAAACTCTCTTATTACTCTCTCCGTTGATGATAGAACTGACCTGTTTCACTCAAAGGTTTAATTATTTTTATATGGTTTTTTGTGTGTATAACTTGGTGCTGCACAGACAACTTGCTATAAAATTTAAAGCAATAGCAGATAGATTACAGGAAAACACTGTCCAATTTATAGCTATTCTATATACTATACTCAAGTATTTACATTAAAATGTTTGATATTGCTTTAAACATTTGCAAAAAGTAACAGTAACTGTATAATAAAGGCAGAGAGAAGACAAGAACCTGCTTTAACATTCCATAATGTTATTATGCCTTTTGTTGCTGCCATAAGACTTAAAACAGATGAGGTCAAATAGTATCTGCAGCTGAGCACATGCAACCCTGGGAGGAAGAATCCCTACAAGTTGTGTTTTAATCATACATTAATTAGAAGGACTATTCATTGGTTACATTTTACAAGGGTTAGAAAGATTAGGAATCCCAGATGCAACACAGGGTTTTACTGATTCAAGTGGGCTTGAATTGATATATTAAATAAAAATAAATTAAAAATAAAAAAAATTCCCCTAACACAGTCAAAACACAATTATACAGTGGTTTCCTCATTTTTAGCATTTAATGGAAGATTACTTGTTGACACTTCTAGAGGTATATGGCATGGTTTACTGGTAACAGTATTGCTGATGTTTCCAATGTGTGAATGCTACATTGATGATTATGAAGAAAACTGCATGATATTTGTCTGACAGCATGTGACACCTTCAGTGACACTTTTGACAAAATAACCTTTCTTAAGCCTTTTATTTTGGAAATATCACTGGAATGTATCCAATATAATTGAAATAGCACAAACATGGACTATTGCTACACGCATTCCCCAAGCCAATGAGAAATCTGCTGACGAAGTAAGACTGGCATTAACTGAGTTAGACAATTCACTACATTGTGCTCAGGGAGTAGTACTGATCCAAGCATAGACAAGTGGATTGCAAAAGAAACTGATTACAGCAGTAGGCAGAGAATTCCTGAGGTCTCAGGACTGAATGGATGTTTTTGTAATAATGTTTGCCTGCTGTAAAGGTCTTCGCTTCTGCTCACATTTCACACAAGGACTGTCCACTGTAGAACCATTATTGTAGGGAACATAAGCACAATTTAAATAGGGGTATGGTTGGTATAGGGCCAGTTCTTCACAGAGTAATCTGCAGCTGAATGACGGTTGCAAAGATTCACACTAATCTAATATTTCAGCGAGTAGAACACAAAGAAAGAGGAAAAAAACAATCAGAAGAAAAATGATAAAAAGCTTTTCATGAGTTATTATATCGACCTAATCATTCAAAACCAAGAATATGTTTTTGTATGTGTGCATGCATATGTATACATCATGTATATTATCTTAAGAAAAAGGCGATTTGGGACAGAGATAAACTTGACCATATTTGCCAAACAGTTTGACTCTACCCCAAATCACCTCCTTCTTAAGATAAGAATAGATTAATGCGACAGTTCTTTTTCTGTTCTTTTTTTCTTAGATGACTGTGACCATGTGACCAAGTGTTTCACAGGAATCACTTGGTGAAGAAAAGGGTGAGTTTTTTAATGCCTGCTTCTGTCCAATAGCTATGGAGTCCTCTCTTCTTGGAGGTTTTTTTTTCTCCTGTAGGAAACAGCAAGGTCAGCCTGCTTAGGGAGGAAAAGGGAACTGTAAGCTGAGCTTCAACACAAGGCTGGTGAGACAGAGGCAGTCTCACGGTACCTGAGCAGGTTGAACAGAACCAGTCTTTTCATAGCAGTCAGGTTCATGCAAGAGTCTAGATCACCAGGGAGGTTCATCACAATGAGGCAGCTTTGAGGTCAAGCCAGGAACCTGAATCAGCAAGTCAAGGTCAGGATGTGCAGATCTAGAGAAGCACAACTTTTCACATGGGCAGTGGTGAAGCATTACTGCTGCAGCTCTGTCTTTGTTTGACTGTTCTGAAGGTCAAGATCATGACTCTCAGCTGAAAATAGAAGAAGATGCCAGGGGAAATGAAACAAATGAATGAATCTTGGGTCTGCATCTATATTACCTTTTGATAGCCTCCTCTGGCGTGCACTTGCCAAGTCTTCTGCCCAGGTACAATCTCATTATTTTCAGGCCCCTGAGCAGCAATCTAAGAATGCTGCAGTTGAAAGGTAGAAAAAAAATCTTGTGGATACCCATCTGTTGAGATACTCTCCAGTTTACCATCTTCACACTATCTATTTATGCCGTAGTCTTTGTGTTATCCTGCTCCTAAGCCCATGGGGTGGCAGAATCACATTTTGGGTGTGGAATGAGTGTATAGGCAAGACTCGACATCTCCTGCTGTCAGCTGATACTTGCCAGGACAGATCTCTTTCCTTGTTAGTGGGAATCCTGTCTTCAGCTTCTATTATTAGGGAAACCTGCAACATGAACCATCTACTGCCTTGCCACCGTAAACACATGAAGGAGCTGGCAGACATCATTTACATTTTCCATTTTTAATGTGGCTTGCAAATTTTTAATAACATTGCCAGCCAGTATAAGATTCGTTAGTAGACCCAAGTCTTCCTAGCAGCCAACCACTTCACAGCCTAGAACAGCAGCATCCAGTTACACCTAGATGGGCAGTTTGCACATATGCATATGCCTGATATAATTTTATGCTTCAGCACTCATTGCTTACAGCTCTTGCTCTGCGTGACTTTCTTACACACACACACCATCTACCAAGCAGAGATGCCATCTCAACCAACTATGCTGGTTTTGGACAGGAAAATGTACAAGCACAATCAACATATAGACAAACAAGCAGAAAACCCAGACAGAACTAGTATCCTCTGCCTAAAAAGCATTCCCCAGACTGCATGAACTCATTTTTGTTACTAACATCCAAACAAACAGCATCAAATGCCAAAGAGATGATGGATGGAGCCTATGACACATACCTGAACCTTAAGTTTTACAACATGAGGGAGAGGTAAACTGTTCTGCTTTCCATTTAGGTGGGTCAAGTCTTTTGATCCCAGTGATATGAGCCCCAGCCTATGGGGACTGATAAGCCCTAGAGCAAAGAGGTCTCATAGCTCACTAGTGAAAGCTTTTTTGAAGTTCCTCCCCAGCCAAAATTGCCTCCTTTTCCCTGCCTTTTGCTGCAGCATTCTGCAAGATAACAGCTGAGTCATGCAGTGTCCTGTATATAGTACGGCATGTGACATCCACAGGGTTGGGCTGGGTGGTAGGCAGGCATTGCTGCAAGAGAAAAAATATGGCAAAGATCTATTTTGGAAAAGGTGTCACGATGTTTCAGGGCGCCTCAACCTGAAAGACTCTGAAGCATGCCAAAGACTCAAAAGCATTCAGAGGGAAGGCCAAGTTCAGATTTGTCCGTTCAAATACTTTCCTCATACCAGGGCCACTTCAGTACAGGCAGATTCAGTTACCAGATACACAAATTTACAATCTGAAAGCAATTTATTCCAAGTGTGCAGAAACTGGTTAGATAAAAGATGCACTGCTCTTGGATGTTTCCCCTTTAGCAATTGTGAAATGGTCAGCCTAGTTTTACAGACCTCTGTGATTGAAATAATTGAATAATACACTATCTGTTTGGAACACCAAATCCTTAGAATTTCACCAAGGTCTGATTCATGATTTAACACCTGATTACAAATATGCTCTAGCAAATCATAGAATATTATTGCATTCTAGTTCAAATGACTTAGGAGTCAGCACTTCATAGTCTGTGATTGGTATACAAGTTTCATTACTATTAAAGAGAAGGAAAAAATATGATTTAAAATACAACAGTACAAAAAATAGAGAAAATTAAAACATTTTTTCCAAAGGTGTATGATTACAAGATAAATGTACCTTGAGATTGAAATCATGCAGAGTTTTCTAAAACTTAATTATGTGAAAGTCCAAGTGGTAGAAGAAAACCTGAGTGGATAAATGATCGTTATTTTGCACCCTGCAGTATTAGCCTACAGTTTCTTAAATATTAGCATTCAGTGTTGGTTTGTGTGCTAAAGAGGTGAAAATGGAGACGAACTTCAACAATCTGCCTTCACTTGTGCAAGTATATAAAACTTCCACAAAAACAGCTGATTATTCTGTGCAACCAGTACTTTTTTGCCATGATTTATTTTCTTAATAAAACACAGCTACTGTTCTATGTTCTCTATGTGGTAGATTTAAATAACACAAACTGTACAAAAGAGGTGGGGGAAAACCATATTAAAAAGAAGGAAAATGACTTTTCCCTTTAAGTTCTAGGGGTCCATAAGGTTTGCATTTCAATCTCCAATAGGGAAAATTGACTTCCTATCCCTAAGGGAAACAAGAAAATCCATTATCTTTGCTAGAAAATAGGAATTGTTTAATCTTTTTCCATTTTAGCCAAGTGGTTCATTCAGATTGCTAAGCAGCACATTGTACAGCCCATTGTTCTCTCTTGAAGTTTTCTATTGAGTCTCCAGTTTTGATATTTCATACTATCAGACTTATGCTAGTGACAGTGCATATGTTTTCTCATTTTCATCTCTAAATGTGCAAATACTAGATAACAGGGTATTATATATTGAATGTAATCTAATTTTAAAAGCCTTTTAAAAATACAGCCCTTTGTGGTTGTTTTTGTTCCTTCTGTACAATTTGTGGCATTGAACAAGTGACATACGTGGTTCAAACATGTACTCCAATGTACACCAGAGAGTGTTGCATGTCACCAGCAGTCACTGAAAGACATTTCTACTTTGCCCGATCCTCTTGGTGCTGCCTCTGCCCCCAACTAATGCACCTAAAATGAAGAGCTCTTCTGCTACCTTTTGGAGGTTTAGAAATGCACAGAAAAGCAGTTGGGGCATTTCATGGGGTGTTCCAGTATAGGGTCAACACTCATGGGTGAGGAGGACATTGGTGTTTTCCAGTTCCCTTCACTTAAGACAAGTTAAGATAAATACACAAATACAGAATTTTATTAATAGCATCCAAAATAGGCAATACAGTTCTAAATGTTTGGAAAGACATAGGTAGAAGTAACTGAAAAGCTATACCTAATCTATTTACAATAGGGTCATATATTTAAAGTCTTCTCTTGTCTGTGGAATATGAAAGATTTAACAGTTCATTTCTCCTTCCACATCATTAGTTTATTCTCCAAACTCTAACTCATGTTATTCTTTCTGTACCTAAAGGGCAGTCTGATCACCCACCTAACTAGTTTGAAGTTGTTTCCCTTCAATAGCTACGTGAAGTCATTTTGTTATATTAGAAGTTATCTCCTGCACTTTAATAGCTAGCAAACAATTATTTGCTTCAATAAAGTTTAAAACTCTTGTTCTCTCTTTGGCGCCTCTTTAGCATGTTTTAGTCAGAAAAGGATCTTTTGCTGATCATTTTATGTTCATCTGTATATTAAAGCAAGAGCTAATACAAACAACAACACTTTCTAATTGTATGTACGTTACTACAATTCTTGACTGAGATGAGACTTGACTGCAATCAACCACTTGGAGTGATAACAGATTTAAGGGGTCAGCTCCCAATCTCTATCACATATATGACAACATAATCTCACCAGAAATTTTCCTGTTACACACATTACAATTATACTTAAAGCCACAGCAGCTAGCCAGAGAAATATTTTACTCATTTACCTAAAGAAACAGAATTTGCATCAGAATAGAGAAGACCCTAGGCTATAAATCTAAGAATGACATCTATATTCAGAGCACCTGCTGTGAGGTAAGAAGAGGGCAGCAGCGCTGGCCTGTGGTAAGCCTCCTGCTCCAATTCCTTGCTGGCCAATGACTAAATTGTGGACCTTACTGCTAGTCTGCTCATTTATCACAAGGACCTGGTGATACTCTAGAACGAGTATATTTCTCCCACCTGTCTTGGCTACAGAGAGGTAGCAAATCAAGACCTTTATCCATTATTCTTAAAGGAAGAAACACCGTGTAAAGCCATCCATCCATGTGTTAGGGAGGAACATTGATGGAATAGCCTCCAATGCCTGGTATATACAAATGTATATGAGCAATATGAACAACTATGAACAAATATAGCCAAGCATTGTAAGTGAAGTTGTGAGAAGGAAATTGGCTGTATGCCTACAATGTTACTGGTTACAACTGTAATATCATGCTTTGACTTTCTAGACAACTCTTCTTATTTGTAATGCAGTAACATCATTGTTGAATATAGAGGCTGTACTTCTAGGATGAGGCTATATTCCATCTAAGAAGCAGATGTTCTCTTCCATGCACATACATACAGTACCCATAAACACAAGAAGTAACACTATCGGTCATTTGTCAGGTTTGGTAGCTTTTAAATGAAGGAAATTAAAGAACTTATTGAGGCAGAGAAAGAACTCCAAGAAAATCCAGGTCAACAACAACAAGCCGGGAATAACAGCAGCAGTAACAGGCACCGTTATAAAAAGTTTCCATTCAGTGAAGTTAAAAGCATGGGAGAATGTTAAATACAGGCTTCTTTTCTCTTATATTCTTATTTCAGATAATTCTTTTACGCTAATTTTAGGCACGAGAAGGAAAAATTTCCTTGTGTCTCTGGTATGTCTTTCAGGTGGGTGTGGAAAACCACACCACTCCTCTACTTTGATGCAGTACTTTTCTTATTACAGTGAATACATCACATTAGCTAGATTTATGAGGACTAGAGGAAGAGCACATAGTTATTAATGCAACACTAATGAAATAAACACTTGCCTTAGAACTCCTTGAGACCACATTCTTCATTTTCTTTTCTTAAAAGTTAAAAATACACCTTATCTTTTGCTGCTGTTCAGGGGCTAAACTTCCTAACAAATCTCACCCTTTCGTATAGTTTACCTTTTCTTCTTCATCTTTTTGTTCTCTGCTTTATATCTATCATCTAATGCTGACCTTCATTGAAGGTCTGTACCATGTTAGGTCTTTTCTTCACAAATAGTGCTGAGAAGTGGATTTTAACAAAGTAAAGGATTTCCTTTGCAGCAATCCATTAACTTTTTTACAAAGGACATGAAAAGCTGCATACACTAATGAATGTCACTGAAGAGATAAAAAGGAAAAGTCCTTTTTTGTTCTGATTAAGAACATATGCGTAGTTTTGTCATGTCAAGGCCACTAATCAAGTTTCTGTCAGAGATACAAAAAAGGTAATTGTTCCAAGATGAAAATTGACAGGAAAAACAGACCTTACCTTTCAGAAAGGTGGCCTCTCTAAGTACTGGCATTGGGATACCTGCATAACAATGACTGCGCTAATGAGGCAGTATCATTTAGTATCAAAGGAATTTTATATGTGTCAAACCTTTCAATCATAGAATCGTAGAATGGTTTAGGTTGGAAAAGACCTTTAAGATCATCAAGTCCAGCCATAAACCTAACACTGCCAAGTCCCACTAAACCATGTCCCTAAGTGCCACATCTACGTGTCTTTTAAGTACCTCCAGGGATGGTGATTCAACCACATCCCTGGGCAGCCTGTTCCAATGTCTGACAACCCTTTTGGTGAAGAAATTTTTCCTAATATCCAATCTAAGCCTCCCCTGGCAAAACTTGAGGCCATTTCCTCTTGTCCTATCACTTGTTACTCGGGAGAAGAGACCAACACCCACTTCGCTACAACCTCCTTTCAGGTAGTTGTAGAGAGTGAGTTGTAGAGATACTTTTCCAAGTATGAAAAAGACACATGAAATTGTGCTCTTTTCTCTGTCCAGCCTGATCTGAGGAAGATTATTAGAAGCTACACACTCAAAATATATGGAATTCCATTTTAGATTTTTCACTTTGCTTATAGATGATAGATAACTGTCAATATAAGCATTGGTACAGTAAGGTGTATGTGGTATATGTTATGGAAGGAATTATAAGGAATATTTATTTTTTAGATATGTAAACAAAAATTGCTTTTCAGGAAAAAAATTTACAAATGTAATGAGTTTGTAAAACAAACACTTATTCATACTAGAGCTGAAATTTAGTCCTCCAATTTTAGATCTTAATGACCTACCACAAAATGAGTATGCATATATTAAGATAATAATCATAAGACAAAAGTAAATAACGCAGTAATACTTAACACAAACTTTTCTTTAAGTAAATACTTACATCCTAAGTCACTGAAAACATTTTGGTTTAAGGTGGTCTGGTGGCTAAGTTGTCAGACAAACCTGTGTTATCTTCCAGATCCTTCATTCCTGAGAGGACTGAAAACAAGGAATCACTTTTTGGGTATGGAGGACATAGACAACTATCTCCCTGATTTCCAAAAGATTTCAGATTCATAGAGTAGTAGATCTAGGTAAATAATGGAGAAAATGTATATTATGTTTTTCATGAAATTAAATAAATTCTTTTTTATTTTTTACCATTGTAATAAAACCTTTCCAGATCTTGAATTTATAAATGTCCCCAATTCAGCAAAATAAATTAATTAATTCTAAACTTCAAGAAGGTCAGTATACCAATGGGGGTAAAACTTGGAAAGCTGTAAAAGAGGCTGTGAAAATTCAGTATTTAAAAAAGAAAGATAGATTCAAAATACAATTTTTCAAGCTTCAGCTGGAAAAGTTTTTCTAAGACTCAGTATTAACTGACCAGAAAAAACTTATTGATTGATAAATACAAATAAAACTTAGTTGAAGCTCCTTACTCAATTAGACCTGGTAGCTTCACCTCCCCTATCAGTACTGCAAGAAATTCCTTTTGCATTATTAGGATATTTTTAAAAGTCTGAGGGAATTCTGTAAGTCACAGAAATTGAAATGTACAGGCGACGTAACTGAAGTTACATAACTTTTGACATGTGGATTTTGTTAAGAAAACTAATAGTATGTTTCATTAGCTCTAGAAATAATGAAGTCTAGTTTTCAATGAAATTATGAAATTAAGTGTTACCCATATTAGCTAGAGCACCATATTAACTCCAGATGAAAAATCCTTTTTGAGCTCCTGCCTTCCAGATCTTGCTAACATCTCTTAGCTCTTTTCTTTGTCTCCTAATTGTGAAGGGAAAAAGAGATGGTGAGCATTGCAGCTAGTTCTGAGTGGTACAGAAATCAGAATCTGATTAGATAGCTACTACACCCATTTTGACTAGGCACTTGGCAGGAAAAGCTGAACAGGTAGATGTTTAAGCCTTAAATTGGATCTTTCCTTTATACTAACCTGTTATTTTTAAAAAAAAGGTACAGGAACTTCAGATCTTTATGACTTCTAACTATTTGTCAAATCTGTGTTGAATTGATGAGTGGGCTCATAAGTACTGAGAAGTAACTACCAAACACAGAGGGATGAATGGTGGAAATCACATTCACATTAGCTGCTTCCAGATGGGAAATTAGACTGAGAGAACATGCTATGACTTAGATACATCTTTTTTTTTCAAAAAACCCACACGCAATTATAAGAACTTCTTTATAGATTTTTGTTATAAATTTAAAGTGTTATAACTCAAAATAATCAGTATTATCTTGAAGAGTAACGTAAAAGCACATAGCCAATCTATATTCCTTTTCTGATAAAAAGAGAGAAACAACAGAATTTTCATCAGGGGAATAAAAAAAAGGAGTCTGACATCGTTTGTTTCTACAAAATTCTCAGCCTGTGCCTATTTCAGACTGTTCTCTCTCATGGGACATGACATGCACTTACCCCTTCCTGTAATTTCTTCCAAGGTCTTAGCTGCTGTTACAAACATGTTGGAGTGGGCAAAAATTTTATAACGACATCCTCAGTTGTTACACACTGTGCTCTGTGTGTTCCTGACAATGGTATCTGAGGTATCTATATTAAGTTTGTATAGAACGAAGTTACAGATGGAGAATCATCACCATTCTTTTTTTCTGTTGCTCAGTTGTCCTATACATGATACCCTAAGAAATGCAGAGGGGATTATGCTACACCTGCACCATTACACTAACACTGTATATAGTTAAAATCCATAGCTAAACATTTAGGATGTTTACTGGCAGGTGCACAAATGGGGTCTAGTAATAAGTCTTTCAGTATCTTTTACTGAGTATAAAGGCACAACTGCATGTATACCACTTACAGGGTAAATTTTTACTAGCAGAAGCGTAGGACAGTGCTGCCTGGGGAAGTGGCACTCAGCTTTATGAGAAAACCATATTCAACACTTTTCACAACTGCTTTAGTTCTGGCCTTTTTCTAATGTCTTTTTGAATAGTGAACCAGACAGTGGGAGATAACTTGATTCTCAGAGAAGAACAGAGGAGAACAGGGTGTATAATAAAAGCTGTGAATCTAGATAAAGCACCTCACTATCTACGGATGCTTTTCAAAAAATGGGTTGAAAAAGCAGCATGATCCTTACTTAGATGAGATTTTTGCAGGAAGGGAGGCTGTGACTCTTACTGCGGCTAAGACCTGATTGGTTGTGCTGCAGTGCTATCACCTCTTCTTCACACTTTGTTCTGTCAGGACGTGTCCCAGCTTTTCTGTGTCCAAAACTGGCAGAAGAAGAAGAAGCAAAAGCTCTACCAACTCTGCCAGCTACACAGGTGGTCCCTGTGACTATCGTAACTAGATGAGAGCTAAAGATGTTGGAACTTGGTGTGGATCCTATTCCTTCTTTACAAGATCCTAAATTTGGTTTGTAGATACCCATAATAAACTGTATGATATAATATGACAGGTGTCCTCCATTCAGACACTGTCTGGTAAGTCCAGTGACTTTTCTGAAGATGCTCTAAAAGGAGTGGAATGCATTTCCCAATCATTTCCTAAGGGTGAAGTTACCTCTGTTTCTATAGGACAGGGAAAATGCTTCGGGATGTTATTCAGCTCATCCAGCTAAAGCCGTATTTTAGTTGGGATGGAAATAAAATATATTTGATCTCTTGAAGCTACAAATAGACCCCAAATGAGGAATTAAAGGAGGAAGGGCCTATGGAACTCTCTAAAGCATCTGGTCTACCATTCAGCTGCAGTTCAGAGGGAGATCATCACCTGAACTCACAATGGGGATAGTAATTTTTTCTCCTCTATCCCTTCATCTCAAGACTCGTAGCAGGAGAAGGGGAGCTCCATTTCAGCTGAGAGCAAGCTAGAAGTGAATGATTTAGTCTGATGATAATATTGGTTTCCATATGTCCCTACAATCTATGAACTATTCACAGTCAGTATCTGGAAAGAATGAGATGGAGAGCAGGTGAAAATATAGAGTGAGACAGAATAAGCAGCACCTTCGTATTCCTCTCTTACAGAGAAGTAAAGACTGAAGTTCTTCCTGAGGTCCTGACTCTGAGGATTAATAATCAAATCTCACACTTCAGAGCTCCAAGTACTTTTCTGAAAAGGTTGAAAAAGAAATGTTTTTATCCACAGAATCTTAACTGAGCAGGTAAAAGGGGAGGGGCTTTTCATTTTCCCTTGAAGTATCAGATGAGATCTACAGGTAGAAGCAGGACACTGAGAAAGGCAGAACCACTGTTCTGGTAATGTCCATTAAGTGCTGTTGCTTCATGAGCCAAAATGTTGGAAAATGGATACAAAGAATACCATAGCATCAAGAACTAGACCTAACATTTTCTCTTGGAAATAAAATTCTTTTCGAGGGCACTAATAAAGAAAGTAATTTGCAAAATGGTAGATTTATATGAAGTCATGCTGTCAAAATCCCTATGCAGTAAAACACCATTGTTGCATCTTTAAAGAATTGTGGAAAAAGGTATCAAAGACATCAGATACATGTCCATGTTCTGAGACCTCCTTAGGGATAAGGATAAGAGAGATGGTATGTGGACACTAGCTGATGCGTCCTGAACACTGTGCCATACTCCTAAGGAAGTTTCCACCAAAACTTTAGTGATCAGGCATGCTATATTCAAGGATGTGAGAAGCAATTCTATCAGCAGATGTTTGCTGAGTTCCTATAAACCCCCAAGTGTCAACAAATTCTGAAAGATTTTAAATAAAGAATTTGCATCATGCTAGGCATCTTAAACAAAATAATGACTAAGCGGTTAGGGCTTCTCTATTTCAAAATCCTAAACAGTCCAACAGAAATTTTTTTTTCTAATAATTTTTTATTCCTTCTGTAGAAACAAATTTTCCAAGATACTCAAACAGTGATCCTTACAGGTGATTTATTTCCATGGAGAGAGAAAGAGAGAGAGAGAACCTTAATGATTTTCATTTTCCTGCAAATGTTTTTTATTCAATTGATTTTGTTTTGCTGTCTGTTTATAGTCTCCTTGTTAATACAACAAAATGACATGAGTCATTCTCTTATCCAGTGGTAACTTTTTTATTTAGCTAAAGTATGGATCGTTTTCTTATTTTCTTCATTAGAACATATTTTTTCCAAGACAGAACATCAGTCTTTTTTCTTTGTCTCTCTCATAATCACCCCTAAAGCTAATGAGCTTATTTTGTAAGAGGAGCCCAAACTATTCAAACCCAATGCAATTTGAATTTTCTGCACATTTACAGAAATATATATGTACACACTTCTGGCATTTATTAAAGATCTAGGGGGAGTTTTCCTTGCTGAATATCCACCTGTCTCCTACATTTCCTTCACCTTTTTTTCTAAATTGTTATGTACTAACTCAACCAAGAATACCAGGAGAACATAGCCATTATCCTATTTTCATTAAATGACAGATGTTCCAAATGCTCAGCACTCTCCTGCAGGCGTTGGATCTGGGAGAATGTATCTGTTGCAATGCAACCGCAGTTGGGCAGCAAAGATGCAGTAAAACTTTGGTAGGAAACAAAAAATCTTGCTTCAAACTCTATACTTTCATTGTAATAAAACTTCTCTTTGCAGGACTTGTTTTGTCACTATAAACAGGTATTTCAAATGGAACTGTAAGGTCTTACTTATACTTGCTCGTGAGATAGGATACTAAAAAAAATAATTTTGACAATCTTTCCAGGAAAACATTTTGACAATGTTCAAGGCAAACAACAGTAGTGCCTATAATTCCTGAAAGATAAGCTAGTTGCTTGTCTTGTCAGGAGTAGAAATGTATTGTTAACATCTTAAATTTTATATTCTGTAGCTCCACACTGGTAGAGTCATGTCATTAATGAAATTCCAACTCCAGCCACAGGAAGCATACAGGGAGTTATTCTAGCTCAAAGATACAGTCTGCCACCTTTGTCACAAAGAAGTTTGCTTACTGCTTCACGCCCTCAGGGAGAGGCAGATTTCTCTGCAGATTTGATGGCTCCCATGTGGTCTTTCCCAGTAGGACAAAACTACTTATTTATGCTGGCCACTTGCTAATTTTGCAATGGGAACACAGGCCAGTCACCATGAGTCTCATAGTCCTGCAGCAATTTCTCATAGTTGTCCGTGACGCTAGATGAAAGTTCTCGCATTTGGGTTGGAAAAGATACCATATAAAGTTGCTCAGCTTACTACAGGGCAAACACCAAAGGATATATCCACAAAATCGCAGCAGCAGATATATTTCACAGCTCAGCAAAACCATGGATTTCTATATGACTACTTGTATCCAGGGTAGATAAACTTAGTTACAAGAACCGTACGTCCATCACCATGTTTAGGCTCCTTTTGTGTACTCATTGCATTCACAGAACAATCTAACATAAACCAGATTCATTTGTTACAGGCCATTTCTATAAGAATGACCTGGCCAGTAGTTTTAATATTACCTTTACTGGAGTAGTGTGACACAACCAGCTAATTTTTAAAATACATTTTTAGTCCAGTTTTAGTATCCTGTTTGGGGAACTCTTGTTTTATCAGTATGAACTTTTAATTTGTGGTTTAAGCAAACATATTATGCTGACAAGAAAAGATACAAAAACTTGGTACCTTCAGTTTGTCATTTGGCTCACAAATTCAGCATATGCCTTTTAAAGATTCTTCAAAGTAATGGTACATGTAGCCAGCCAATAAGTTAGAACTGTCTAACTCATGAATATAGGAAAATTCCTCTGTCAGACTCTAGTAGGGGACCAAACAATTGTAATGCAAACCCTGCTTCTTGTCCTTTACTTTTACTATACTGTTGATGGATGTCATTGAATTTCAGTATAATCATCTTTCAGGTAATAGTACGTGCCTAAGTAGGTTTACGTAAGTTGTTAGCCAGAAAGATTATCTCTCGATGTGCTTAGTCTTCTGCTGCATATTATTCCAATGGCATGTTCTTAAAGGGAAAAGATCAGCATTGGAATTCAGTAAAAATGTTTTACCTAATTATTTTACAGAATTAATCCCATGATTTACCACTAGAGTATCTCCTGGAGGGGCAGCATGACAAGGCGCAAGAAATCCAGGAGATTTCTGGAGACTGTCAAAAAAACCTGATCATGATTAATGAACTGACGAATTGTTGATTGCTGCATCAACTAGGGGAGGTGCCCCTAGTTGGACTGGTTAGTCATAAATGAAGAACGGATGGATGTTGTAAAGGTCAATGGCAGCCTCGACAGCAGTAGCTATGAGATAGTAAATTTTAAGTTTCTGAGAGAAGTGAGCAAGACAAATGGTAAAGTCACAGTCTTGGACTTCAGGAGACCAGATCTGAGCTTGTTCAGGGATCTACTTGGGGAAACCAATGGGAGAGGTCCTGGAGGGCAATGGGGCCAGGAGAGCTGACCTCTTTAGAGCACGGGAACAGACCATACTTTGAAATCAGACTTGCTGGTATTGATTTTGCTCCTGCATCAGTCCTCTACACATGCTTCAGTTTTCATCACATGTCCATACTGTAATCCCATTCTACTTTAGCATTTCTTTTCTCTCCTAAGAAAATTCAGTATTTGTTCACCTTTTTTATTTGAAAGAATTGATGTGAAGAAAAAATAATTTAATTTTCAGATTTTTTCTATCCTTCAGTCTTCTCTGTCCCCTACAATGACGTTTGCTACATAGCTCACTGAAAGATGCCTAATTTAACTTCTTATTGTACTTTTCCAATTTCTTTATTTTGCCTTACATTACATGCCATCTATGTCTTCCTAACAAACCTTCCAGTGCAAAAGAGAAAATTTTACTCATGATGAACTTTTTAGTTTCAATAAATACCAATTTGATTTTTTTTCAGCACCTGACCAAAATGAAATCCTGAGGGTTATTGTTCTTTATGCTCTCATTATAGTTCTCCTCATAAAGAACCCGGTTTATTTCTATGAAATAAAGATTATGTGCTCTGCTAATGCTTTCCCTGGTAACTCTGAAGCAACTGTCCAATTTCTACCACATTTAGCATAGAAGTGGAGGTCTCACAGCTATTAAGTTCCAACAAGTTTCATGAAAACAGGTACAGGAGTAGAGAGGTGATTGCCCCTATTACATGAAAAAAGTTCAGTTTCAGCTCAGCAGTGTTGCCAGGGACATGGAAGATAAAATCTTACCTGGAGGAGAAAAAAAGGTCTTACAGTAAGGATGAAATCTCAGGTGTTAGCAGGCAAGGTTGGAGATGAAGTAGTAACAGTCTGGGAGACGGCTAGAAAGGGTGTGGAATAAATCCACATGAAACTGGCCTCAACTAGTTGTGCTCCTCATAAAATATCTTGGAGTTTGAAGTTTGAAAATTTGGAGCACAAAGTGAAAATAAGAATCAACACAGCCAAAGCTTGTAAGATATCTAAGTGGTAAAACAGGAACAAAGTATTCTCTCCTGTTCACAAAAAAAAATATAAAAAAACCATTGCCATAGGTCTGGGTATGCATCCCAACACTTTCCCAGTGGAATAAAATAGAACAAACTTGAAATATGTCATGACTGAAGGATCCCAACACTGGAAAACTTGTTGGAAGAAGAAATTGACATAACTATGGAGTCTCTTTATGATAAAATTGTGTAAAATGAAAGAGGTAATGGTTATGAAATTAAAACGACAGTAGTTTTGGGAAATTATTACTGACCTTTGGATGAGCCAGTATCACCTCTGCCATTTCCATTTCTAATGGAATTTTTGAAGGGAAGGATATTTGGTTTAACCATATTATTTCTCCTCATAAGAGAGTGAAATGATGATTTATGAAAGAAGAGAGGATGCAATGTAAAGATGATGCCTGGGATTACACCTTTTAAGATGTGTTACTCTTAGAAATAAAAGCCTCCAAAAAAAAAAAAAGGTCAGAGTTCTGAAATCAGTTATTATTTTTCCAGCACACAGCAATATAGTTCTTTTCACCCTTGGCATGCATCATTTTGCTTTACATGTTCAAATTCTTTGCTCTGAAGAGAGCATACTTTCCTGGTTATGGTCTACTAGATAGGACCTAGCATATACAAAAACTAGTTGCAAATATCAGACACTTTTTCTGATTAAATGAAAGCACAGCTTGATTAAAGAGAACCACAGAAGTCTTTAAACTCTGTCAATTCCAGTATCCTTAGTCCCTGCTAATTTAATTATTGTTCATGAGGAGAGTCATCCATTGTTTTTCAACCTGCATTCTTGATTCAGGGAGCAACTGAAGGGTTAAAGATGCATCTGCAACTCCATTCTGGGCAATGCCTACCCTTGCCGTGCACCCGTAATGAAGCATGCTTATTATTCCACGTTAGAAACACTGCAGTTATCAAGATGGGAGCAGCAGATGTTTTCAGAAGGGCCTGGGGACCAGTAAAATGAGCAAGATGGAATGAGGGACTTTAAAGGAGGAAAGCAGAAGGGAGATCCTCTATTCCTTAAAGTTCGGTTTCAAAATAAATGCCAAGGGCAGTTCTTAATTAAATGCTGCAGGGCTTGCCCCCCTACCTCTGTCCCAAGATATTTAATATTGTCTTAGCTGATGAGGCCGCCACTACTTGTGATAACACAATATTTGCAATGAAGCAACAGATAAGGACATGATCTGAGAAAACAGAATACTTGATTGCCTTTCATTAAAATGTTCCCAGCTTCCTCCATCTCAAAACTTAACTTTTACTGGTTTGAATTAGTTCTCCCAACTAATGTTTGAAGCAGCCTATGTGAAAGGGTAGGAGATATATTCAGATGACATAATGGACAACAGGATTTCATTTAAAGCTCCTCTTCACTGGACTGGTGCAGGATTATCAGTGTGTAAAACATCACAGGTAATTTCTTAATATGAGGCAACCTTAGAAGCATACTTGTCATATTCCCAAACATTCCTTAGTGAGCCTATCAGGAATACTTCTGTGCTGAATTCAAGCCCTGTCTGCATTAGGAAATTCACACTGGTGCAGTTTATTTGTTATTGCTACTCAGTGAGCCTACACTGATATACTTTAAGCATGCTTACCTAAGGCTTTCAGTCTTGTTTAACTCCCTCAGAACAATATCAGAGTAGATTGCCCTAAAGATAGTAACAATAAAGGCCATCCTAAGCAGAATAAAATAACAATCTGGAAAAAACCCCACAAAACAAAAACCAAAAAAAACCCAGATGTTTACTGAATGAGATACTGGAGCATGCTCATAATTCTGCCTTTTTTCTTCATTGGTCCATTTACAATGGACCATGACAATCCTAGTATCCTGTAGAGGGATGTGTTGTCACTCTACAGTTAACACTTTAATTTTAGATGTCCTGAATACTCTCTTAGCAGAGTACATATAGTTAAGTGCCAGAGAAGTGTCAAGGATGAATGTGGACCACTCACATGATCTGTTCTACAATTAAACATCCTAGTCACGCACATGGGACAGGTACTATACCAAGTACCATGAACACAACTACCTCTAGAAGAGAAAGAGCTCTAAGCTGCATGGACACAAACTTCCCCACCTCGTTTGGCTTGTGGGCCAGGGAAGCACTGACTTAGGTGGGTATCTGCACTCTTCTTACCACTCTTCATTAAATATTCTTGAAGGCATGGATCATGGATTTTTTTTTACCTTGATGTGGTTAGATGAAAACACTGGATGAGATGAAAACACTGAAGGAAAAACAATTAACTATATCTAGGGAGATAAAACCAGATATGTTTCCAGTAGTTTTTCAGATCAAGATAATTATAGCATCATAAATAAATCATACATTTCCAGTGAACATAAAATATTTTTAAATTATTTTTTTAATTAAAGTTTAGATTCTGAAGGAGAAAAGAATGGAAACTCGCTAGAAAAAAGTATCAGAAAGGGAAGCTGTGGCGAAGTAATACAATTCAATACCTGCCTGAAATCTCATAAATAAGAGGCCCATTAGGGAATGTCAGACAAGCAAGCCCTCACTGGCAGATGGGATATATGACCTCTGGGCAATTTTAGTGGCAATCGTGAGTTCTAAATATTCCCTTCCAACTTCACTGTAAAAATAACTGAATTAGTAGAACAAAACTGTAACAGCTTCACCAGGTATGCCAAGAGTGAATGACAAAAAGATTAATTAGTATCTACAGCAATACTGACAAATGAAAAGTAAATGGCTTTAAATGATGTGCATGACTTTCTGCCCTTCCATTAAGTTGCAAATTATAATTGTGTTTGAATACAGTTATGATATATTAACATGTTTGTATGATTTTGCAAGGTTTCTAAGTAAAGCATAAGAGACTGAGTCCTGGGGAACAATTCAAGAACTGGAAGGAAAATACAATAGTGGCACTGAAGACATCATATCACTTTCAAGGACCTAGAGTACACAGGCTAAGGAAACAGGCCTCTAACTTTTAACAGCAAGTTTTAGAATTTAATAGTATGCAATTATCCCTCAGGAAATCCCACTGCAGGTTGAAAATTTGGAAGCAGAGCTAGTACTGTTAGGCTGTTTTTTCTACTCAAGAAAAAGAATGGCGTTTCTTAAATGGTTTTTAAAAGACCCTTCTAATTTTCACATGCTCCTTTTCTTTGCTGTGCATGGTCTTGTGCTTCTCTTGCAAGAGTTAGTTTACCCCAAGCTTAGTTTCTACACATTGAAATGACTCGCACTGATATTACCTGACAAGATAAAACAGATTTTGCCTCCCTCTTTAGTGAGTAGTACACTAGTGCTGGTTTGGCAAAAGATGGAAGGACGTTTCTTGGGCAGCTGCCGAGCTGCCATCCCATGCTTCTTTGCACGTATTTAAAGAAGTATTTAACCAGGCCTTTTGTGTAAGCAGTCTTTAGTGATGTGAAGTCATGTTGCCTAGATGTCACCTCCTCATTCAAACGCTGGTCTCAGTCAAGTTTGGTTGGTTGACTGTTGTACTCATCCGTAGTCCATATCTATATGATGCACTGTGATGCTATAGCAGACCAAATACATTCTGCTGAAGCTGTTGAGGGATTGTGAATCTCCTGGTCGGTCTAGGAGATCACTGGAGGAATATAAAAAACAGAAAAAAGAAAAAAGCAACAAACAAAAAAATCCCACTCTTCACAACACAGGTATTTGAAGCATTTGCTAAAGGGAGAAAAATGTGAGAAGATGAAACAGTAAAAGTACCTTTTTTATTATCACTGCTATTAATTATCATGAGGGCCCAGTTAAGCCCCAGGAGCTGTAAATAATTGAAAATGCCTACTCATTTCATTTCCACGGATACATTGAAGCAGGTATAAACAGAATTTTAGGTACTTAATGTGATCATTACTTCTTTGAAGTTACAGGCAGAAAATTGTCATGCAACTCATTCCACAATAGGTAGTTTTGTTTTGCTTTTGCTTCTAAGAAATTATGCTGTTCCTCCTAAGAGGAGGAACAGTTTGGATCTTTTTTTGCTTCCTGGTACATGGGAGGAACACTCAAAGTAAAGGCTTCCTGCAGAATATGATCTGAAATTGTGTATTTCATTTGTTCCATACTTGTCTACCCTAGTTTTGAATTTTACTTTAATATTCGTACATTTCCCATTAAAACAGTATTTATATCCATTTACACTTGGATTTGGGGAGGGAAAGCTAAGAAATTGGCTTATTCAGTTGTCATAAAAAATGTATAAAATATAAAATCCAATATATTAAAACACATTTCCAAAGAAAGTAGAAACTCAGTGAATTATAGGCATTTTTAAGTAGGTAAGCTTAGAATTAAATTATATGTACTTACACCATACCAACAGAAGGAATCTAGGACTGACTTACAATACTTCAAAACTGAACATCAATAGCCTTGGTATATTTCTTGAAGTTTTCAAACAATTCTGTGAAATACAACTATATATTCCATATCATGTGAGTTAAGAAAAGTAGTAAGGGCTGTTACCTCTGATGCAGGAACACGAAGTATTCAATGTCCATCACTATGGGCATTGCCATTTTAAGGGGAATGTCTTTGTCCTGCTCATAGCATTCTGAAAACCTCTGAAAGACTGTCTCATAAGCACTGATTAGGTTATTTTTCTGGTTTGCAGTTACTGTAAAAAAAGCGCCACCAAATATTAGCATATAGATATCACATTCTAGATATCAGCATATCTAGAAATGCTGCTGCATACCAGAAGAGTTATTACCAAAGCATCTGGCATGCATTATGCTCCTGTAATTACAACTACAGACAGGTTATCTGCCAATTCTGATAGCAAAACTGCTGCAAATGTTGCTCAGGTGGCAGAAAGTCCAGCATGCAAAGCATAGCAAGCCTGGCATTGAGATTTTTTTTTGCAGGTACTTCTGCAAAGCAGTGCATATTTGAAGTTACCTACTCCATAGCACAGAACAATGTTTTGTCCATTCTGGCTGGTAATAAATGGAGCCACTTGGCCAAAACAAGAGGAACAACAAGATATTTGGAAAAGAGAATCTTGGTGTTTGACCTCTGGTGCCAGAACTGTTACTGCTTCCAGCTGGCTCCCATTTTTTACCACAAAATGTGCTGCGAGAAAAATCCCACAGTGCATGGAATCAGTGTTAAGGCAAGGAGGATAAAATAACTGCTTGTGAGGCTCATCAAGAGAAAACCTTGCTGTGATTTTGAGAGCAGTGTGAGTTGACTGTCCAACTGGGCACATTTGTGACTCATTTAGCAAGTAATGAACCATCACATGATGAGATGAAGCTCCTTCTTCCCATAAACTCTGCACAAAGTGAAGAAGCCCTGTAAAAGGTTTTGTTTTCTGATGCTTTTTATTCTTTTCTAAACTTTCTTTACTTTGAAACATTGCCTACGAAGCAGCACAAGCATCTCCTATGTTCAACATGGTTATACTATTCACATAATGAACCTTCCACAGGCTGCTGCCGTAGAAATCACATATTTGGATTCAAAATTACTGCAGTCATTTTAGTGTGGTTTTAAATCCAACTGAAGATAGATGCATTTTCCTCCTACTCCTCAAAAACAGAATTCACCACAGAGAAAAGCTATCATCTCAGTGAATCACCACAATGCTAAATGCACAGGAGAAGTAAGATTTTGGAAATAACACACTTAATTTCCCTTCAAAAACCAATTGCAAATGTTGCTTTCTGTGATGGATGATATCTGTTTCACTCACAGTTAATCTTTTCTATTAAAAGAGCATGGCTGGGCAGAAGAGCACTCCTGTTTTCCTTGTTCTGCCTGCTAACCTCTGCAGCTAGCAGGAACCCTCTAGGGAGCAAGGGGAGAAATGTCTCTGCAGAGCACACCTGAGATTGCTCAGGTGGGTGACTTTCCTGACATGCAAGGAAACAGACAGTGACTGAAAAGGGGCATAAGAAAGTGTAAAAGCATAAGAAAGATTCTGGAGAACAGTAGAACAAATAAATAGACAAATGTCAGAAGTGACAGAATGAAAAAACCTGATAGAGATCCAGAAAAAGTGTGTAGACTGAATAGTTATTCCCAACTCATTTCACTGTTAGTCTTCCCACCAATTTATCTAAGTCATTCCATTTAGAAAAGTTAAATCCTTCTAGTTCATTTTAAAAAATCTTTAGCTTTGGAGATGCAAAGCCTTTGTGGTGCATTCAATTTCTGGAAATGTGTATGCAAATTTTCTTCAAAATTCTGGCACACTTTCACAACCACAAACTTCAGTAGAGACCTATATCTGACATGTTTAGAAGATTAAATGATAAGAATATCAAAATCAATTCTTCCTCAAAGGAAAGAGTGGGTGTAAAAGCTAATCTTGTTGTTATCATGTAAGTGCACCAGGAATAATTAATTTTGTTATGCTGGAATAGTCTCCCTGTCTGCTAGAGAAGACAAGTATCCAATTCATTGCTCACAATTCGTTATCAAAACAAGTAAGGTCTCTGACAGTAATTTGTAGCAGGTGACTTTAATACTGTGGCTTTTTATTCAACTCAAAGGTCATAACTTTTTAACGCGCATCAAAATGTAAGCAAAAGTGTTTTATGTAGTCTGCTACAGTCCTAGCCAGGAGATTTTCTTGTGGTATCAACTCGTAGGTTACCGTAACAACGCTCCAAGTCAACCTGAGGAAAATGAATGGTAGAAATCTGGCAGACGGTATTGTTTGCCAGACTTTTGCTACTAGCAAGAACAGAAGGCCAGACAGTGACACAACATATAGAAAGGTATTTCTGTATAATTCTTTCCGTATTATTTACTATATTTACTCCATCCGGCTTAGATGGAGTTAATAGCAGCCCACATACTACTGTGCTTTGTATTGGTAACTAGAAAGGTGTTGATAACACCCCAGTGCTTTGGCTACTGCTGAGCATTGTTCGAACAGCATGAAGGCTGTCTCACTGACATTTCCCCCTCACCAGTAGGCTGGGGGTGGGCAAGATCTTGGGAAGGGACATAGCCAGAACAGCTGACCCAAACTGACCAAAGGGATATTCCATACCATATGATGTCTGCTCAGCAATAAAAGCTAAGAGAAAGAAGGAGGAGGGAGGTCATTCATTATTATGATGTTAGTCTTCCAGAGCAACCACTACATGTACTGAAACCCTACTTCCTGGGAAGTGGCTGGACATTGCCTGCTGATGGGAAGAAGAGAATAAAATCTTTTCCTTTGCTTCCGCGTGCAGCCTTTGCTTTTGCTTTGCTTTATTAAACTGCTTTTATCACGACCCACGAGTTTTTTTCCACCTTATTTTCTCCCCCCTGTCCTGCTGAGGAGGGGAGTGGATAGAGCGGCTTGGTGGACACCTAGTGTCCAGCCAGGGTCAACCCACCACATTTACCATTCAGGATGTAAAATGCAGAAGTCTCACTCAGGATTGAAAAACCCAAGCAAATTTCCATGCTACTTTAGTCAATTATGTTCAATATTTTGAAGCTACTTTTCAGTTCATGGAGTGAATTCCAGCAAATACATGCTGGCAAAGTGAATTGAAAATACAGAAGTTTTATTTCATACTATTGCAGATCACGATATGAGCTCTGAAGGCCTGTCTTTCCACACCCTGTGCTTCAGCTAAGATAATGAATGTGGAATCAGCTTTTTTCAGCAAATTGAGAAAGCAGTTGAAGGAGGCAGGTGAATGGTAGGTGACAGATATCAGAGATTAAATTGGTGGCACAAGTGGCTCTGAAACCCTAATCTCCACTTTTCATTTCCATGCCTTATTCACCAGACCAGAGCTCTAAGTCCCCTGTTAGTAACCTTTAAAGGAAAGTAGCCAAGAAGAATTGTTAGTTGCTGAGGAGCTGAAAAAATATATATATTTTCATCTAATTTGGCTTTCCAGAGAATCAGGAGTCTTCAGCTACTCCAAGCATCTGGAGGGGAAAAAAAAAAAAAAGAAAAGAAAGAAATTTACAAATACCAACTGGGGATCATAAATGTGATTAATAGTCTGTGTATCTTGAATTTCAGGTGTTATCTCTGTATGCACCACTCAAAACTCAAGGAAAAACATTTGAAAATTACATATAGACTATGCCTTTTAAAAAATAACCAGCAGGAAGTATGCTAAGACATCCAGTTACTTCACTTCTGCAAAGCTAAAGACAAGCTTCTCGAACAGACAAAATTTTCTTTGAAAGTGACTTACAGATCGTTAAATAGAGATGATTTTCAATTGAATGACATTACAAGAGGTTTAATGCTTTTAATTATTAAGGAATAAAGACTATCTTCCCAGGTCTTGGTCATCGTGCTGATAAAATTCAATGCTACGTAAACTATGGGTTCCGGTGTAACATATAATGAAAAATAATGGAATAATAAAAAGCAAATATTACCCGCAGGTAAATGGGTTTAGAAATAAGATCTGAACTGGTCTAAAAGGTGATATACATATTTAAAATGGAACATTTTACTCTGTTATTTTGTACCTTAGACAACCATTTATGTATAGTACAAAGCAGGTAGCACGGAACCTAAGACATCAGAAGGATAACTCTGATTATCATCTCAATTCTTTCTGTATCACTGTACTTGAAGATGTAGTTCAATGAGACTCTGGGTTTGGCAGCACATCCACCTTAACATTTTCCCTTTCTTCCTCTGCCTGTTTATGCCTACCCTTAAAGAGCCCCTCATTTTGTCAAAACTACTGTTTGAAGGGCTCCTCTGTAATCCAGACCACTGAATTGATCTTGGTTAAAAAACAAACTCTGAGGAACAAGGGGTTGGGGAGGGTTAATATTACTGTGGTATGCTCACTATAATCTTAACGTTCCCTAGGTATCTGTTTGGCCCCTGCCAAGAAAGGGTAGAGGGGAGGCAAACTGCAAAGCAGAGACAGGAATGAGAAGTGGCTCATCAAACTGCATCCAGAGTCCTTGAACGCTTGTGCTTCACTTTGTGAAGTCCTGAACCAGGGCAACACTGCTGAAATTCAGTATGCTTCACTGTATGGCTGTGTAACACACCTGTTCATCCTGTCCTGCAGTGACTGATGGCAAAAATCAGAAAGAATGGGAGATTATACAACAAAACACTCAGACTAATTTGAATTTTGTGGGAGGAGAGAATGCTTCATTTCCCTCTTTCCATCTTAAACAACACTCAGCTAAGTAGCTTGATAGTTTTAGGAAGAGCTACTTCAATCTGATCCAAGATTTCTTTTCAGCCAAACATCTGCACTAACAAAACCCCATATGTGTACAGTAATGCTATGTAACCATGATTTACAGACAGATTACTTTCTTTGCTTCTGTACAGAATAAACATACCAGTACAAAGTTTTTCTATATCACCATATCCATGCAGGGGGAAGGGAAGACTATATCACTTACTTGTACTGCAATTCTGTTCAACTTTCTGACAAGAAACCCAAAGGTCTCAGGATCCCACAACATGTTGTCACGCAAGTGAAATTCTTACAATTTAAAACAAGGTTTGTTGTGACTGGTTTTGGCTATTTGCTTTCTGTCCTTTGTCCTTCTGCACATGAATCAGGCTCCAGGAACACTCTGCCAGCTGTTCCAATGGGAATGTGAATAAATTGGCATTTTACCTGCTTTAGAAGAGGTTATGAGCAGTTAATTGTTCAAGATCACATGCATGCAAGGCACAGTACACTTGTAAATTATTAGTCTAATTGCAGCAACAGAATGGTAAACGGCAATCAGCAATGAGGAAGCCGCTGCATAGATGTCTAATTGCTTGTATGCAACAGCTGTTGTAATTGAAATTGTGACAAGACCCTGGCATTAATGTAATGATTCTAATAACTGGACACACAAGTGAAATAGAAATGAGGACTTGCCTCTGACAGGACAAAATGAAACAAAAACTGCAATTAAATAATACACCGAATAAATAAATAAATATTTTAATTGCTCTTTAAGATTCCTTATAATGCCAAATTATTTCAGTAGACAACTCAGGGACCATTCAGCTCTTGCCAGGAGACTGAATTTCCTCTGACATCATGCAGTTAACTTTTAGTTTATGCTATAGTCCATGGGGTCTTCTCACTTATTTCACAGGACTTCAGTGAAGTCCTAACTGACAGATGAGCCACTCCTGCCCCTTGACGAGAGCAAAGCTCAGTGCCATACAAAACCACAGTCACAAGGTCGGTAGTAACTGACAGTAGCATCATTGCTGGGGAAGCACACCCTAGACTCCACACTGGGCTCTGGCAGTACCCTCAGAGTATCTCATCTGCACGGTTAAATAGCAGCTATAAGCTCTCTACTCAGCTTGCAGCAACACCGGACTGGTTTTTTGCTGTGGATCATTCTCTTGTGCTCTAAGAAGTTTTTCCCACAGTTCCGATAAAAAAAAAGATAGACAACACAAAGCTGCTCTGATTCTTTTTTCTTTTTTTTTTTTTCCCCTAGAGGTAGAAAGACAATATCCCTACAAGAACTCCTAGGTGGGATGTGGAAGACCCTGAGGGAAGATCATATTCTGAAGTTCTCCCACATTTCAGCTGGGTCTCTTACCTATTGGTCAATCAGAAGGAGATCATTCTCAATCTCTCCTGCTAGAAAAAAAAAAAATAATGAAAGTAACCTCTGCCACCTGAGAAATTCTTCAGCAGAATTTAGGTCTTCAACAATCACATTGACTAGCAAATCTTTATGACTAACAGAAATTCTGTGTCTCTCTCTCACCACCATCAATTTCATTCTGCACATTGGAACAAATCTATTCTTCTATAGATTGACTTTTCTTCTCTTTTTTCTTTTTTTTTTTTTTTGAACCAAGACTTTTCCAGAGGGATACAAGCCAGGGGCCTTTTCGTCATCAAACATCCAGACTCTTACTACTGGGAGTCTCAGGTCAGATCTCTGGATTCCTGTGCTGCAGAGGTCTTTGACAGCTTTTCACAATAAGATGCACTTTACCTTATGTTCAAAACCCTACCAAGTGCTTCAGAACTGGTGTCTCATGAGGTCAGTCACCAGCAACAGGGTAAATTTTATTATGCCTAATCACATGAGATGACAGTAGGAGCTGTAAGTCAATAGCACCAAAGCCCAGAATTAACTGCTTAACTTTATGTAATTCAAATACTTAAGTTAGGTTTTCAGACACCATGGACTTCTTCAGAAAATAGACAGGAGCAAATTTCTGGTTTCCTCCGTTACCTATGTTAAGAATTTACAGTGAAAAGAGCTTTAATTTAGGTATACCTGTTAAGTATCGAAAATCAGAAATGTAATCCCCATATCTCACTGCTCCTCTGCACAAAGCTGTGAAGCAGCTATCTTTATAGAATTAATGAGTAGACTTCAAAACATTAGAAAAATCAAAACAATTCAAGCACTGCAGACTCGTACAGCTTAAACAAAGCTGTTAGAATGGCACTGACTGAAAGGTCAGTCTGTGAATCTTTCCAGAACCCTAGCTGACATAATTTTCAGCAAATTCACTATTTTGATTGTCAGATACACAATTAGGAGAGTTTTTGGTGTTTTACTATTTTGGGTCCTGAAAGAAACAAAAAATTTTAAAAGACTTATTTATCTATGCATGTATAAAAGTGCATCAAATTAAGTATCAGTTATTACATTACAACACAAACATACACATAGGTTGATATTCCTGACACTTTTTGCTTTTCTTGTTTAGACTTACATTTCTATCCCTACAATACTCAAACTTGAAAGTTATTCTTGGTGTTTTATTTGTCTTTATGAAGCAGATTTCTAATACATTGCATTACAAAGACGCAAAAACTTTATAGTTATTCAGGAAATTAATGTATGTGGTATTTGGTAAAATGTAAGTTCTATAAAACATCCTGGTATCTGTTAAAAAAAAAGCCTGAATATCTATAATGACAAAGGAAATGAGGCACTAGAATGATGTCATAGAATCATAGAATGGTTTGGGTTGGAAGGGACCTTAAAGATCATCTAGTTCCAATCCCCTGCCATGGGCAGGGACACCTTCCACTAGACTAGGTTGCTCAAAGCCCCGGCCAACCTGGCCTTGAACGCTTCCAGGGTTGGGGCATCCACAACTTCTCTGGGCAACCTGTTCCAGTGCCTCACCACCCTCATGGTGAAGAATTTCTTCCTAATATCCAATCTAAATCTACCCTCTTTCAGCTTAAAGCCATTACCCCTTGTCCTCTATCACTACACGACCTTGTAAAAAGTCCCCCCCCATCTTTCCTATAGGCCCCATTCAGGTACTGGAAGGCTGCTAGAAGGTGTCCCCAGAGCCTTCTCTTCTCCAGACTGAACAACGCCAACTCTCTCAGCCTGTCCTCATAGGAGAGGTGCTCCAGCCCTCTGATCATATTTGTGGCCCTCCTCTGCACTTGCTCCAACAGGCCCACATCCTTCTTATGGTGGGGGCCCCAGAGCTGAACGCAGTACTCCAGGTGGGGTCTCACAAGAGCAGAATAGAGGGGGAGAATCACCTCCCTTGACCTGTTAGTCACACTTCTTTTGATGAAGCCCAGGATATGGTTGGCTTTCTGGGCTGCAAGAGCACACTGCTGGGTCATGTTGAGCTTCTCATCAGCCAACACCCCCAAGCCCTTGTCCTCAGGGCTGCTCTCAATCCATTCACTGCCCAGCCTGTATTTGTGATTGGGTTTGCCTGACCCATGTGCAGGACCTTGCACTTGGCCTTGTTGAACTTCATGAGGTTCGCACAGGCCCACTGCTCAAGCCTGTCAAGGTCCCTCTGGATGGCATCCCTTTCCTCCAGCGTGTCAACAACACCACATAGCTTGGTGTCAAACTTGCTGAGGATGCACTCAGTCCCACTGTCCATATAACCGAACAAAAATGTTGAACAGCAGCAGTCCCAATACCAACCCCTGAGCAACACTGCTCATCATCGGTCGCCACTTGGACATCAAGCTGTTGACCGCAACTCTTTGAGTGTGACCATCCAGCCAGTTCCTTATCTGCCAAGTCATCCATCCATCAAATCCATGTCTCTCCAATTTAGAGACAAGGATGTTGTGCAGGACAGTGTCAATTGCTTTGCACAAGTCCAGGTAGATGATGTCAGTTGCTCTTCCCATATCCACCAACGCTGTAACCCCATCGTAGAAGGCCACCAAATTTGTCAGGCACAATTTGCCCTTAGTGAAACCATGATGGCCGCACCAATCACCTCCTTGTTTTCTATGTGCCTTAGCATAGTTTCCAGGAGGATCTGTTCCATGATCTTGCTGGGCACAGAGGTGAGACTGATTGGCCTGTAGTTCCCTGTGTATTCCTTTTCACCCTTTTTAAAAATGGGGGTTACGTTTCCCTCTTTCCAGTCAGTGTGAACTTCACCAGACTGCCACAGCTTCTCAAATATGGTGGATAGTGGATTAGCAACTTCATCCGCCAGTTTCTTCAGGACCCACTGATGCGTCTCATCCGGTCCCATGTACTTGTGCTCCTTCAGGTTCCTTAGATGGCCTTGAACCTGATCTTCTCCCTACAGTGGGTGTTTCTTCACTCTCCCAGTCCCTGCCTTTACCTTCTGCGATTTGGGCAGTGTGGCTTGAGCACTTGCTGGTGAAGACTGAGGCAAAAAAGTCATTGAGTACCTCAGCTTTCTCCATATCCTGGGTAACCAGGTCTCCCGTTTCATTCTGGAGAGGCCCACATTTTCCGTAGTATTCCTTTTATCACTGACATACCTATAGAAGCTTTTCTTGTTGCCTTTGACGTCCCTGGCCAGATTTAATTCTATCAGGGCTTTAGCTTTCTTAACCTGATTGCTGGCTGCACGGACCATTTCTCTGTATTCGTCCCAGGCTACCTGTCCTTGCTTCCACCCTCTGTAGGCTTCCTTGTTGTGTCTCAGTTTGTCCAGGAGCTCCTTGTTCATCCATGCAGGCCTCCTGGTGTTTCTGCCTGACTTCCTCTTTGTTGGGATGCATTGCTCCTGAGCTTGGAGGAGGTGATCCTTGAATGTGAACCAGCTTCCTTGGGCCCCTCTTCCCTCCAGGGCTTTATTCCATGGTACTCTACCAATTAAATCCCTGAAGAGGCCAAAGTCTGCTCTCCTGAAGTTCAGGGCAGTGAGCTTGCTGTGTGCCCTCCTCACTGCCCTAAGGATCTTGAATTCCACCATTTCATTGTCACTGCAGCCAAGGCTGCCCTTGAGCTTCACATTTCCCACGAGCCCCTCCTTGTTGGTGAGAACAAGGTCCAGCACAGCACTTCTCCTCATTGGCCCCTCTATCACTTGAAGAAGGAAGTTATCATCAATGCATTCCAGGAACTTCCTGGATTGCTTATGCCCTGCTGTGTTGTCCCTCCAACAGATATCAGGGTGGTTGAAGTCCCCCATGAGGACCAGGGCTTGTGAACATGAGACTGCTCCTATCTGTCTGTAGCGGGCCTCATCTATTCGGTCTTCCTGGTCAGTTGGCCTGTAGCAGACCCCCACTATAATGTCACCTGTCCCTGCCCTCCCTTTAATGTTGACCCCTAAGCTCTTGGTTGGCTCTTCATCCATCCCCAGGCAGAACTCCATGCACTCCAGCTGGTCATTGACATAAAGGGCAACATCCCCTCCTCATCTCCTCATCTCCCTTGCCTGTCCTTCCTAAAGAGCCTGTATCCTTCCATTCCAACACTCCAGTCATAGGACCCATCCCACCACGTCTCTGTGATGCCAATAAGATCATAGCCTTGCAGGCGTGTGCACGTCTCTTAACTCCTCTTGTTTATTACCCATGCTATGTGCATTTGCATAGAGGCATTTAAGCTGAGCCCCCGAGAAAACTGACTTACTGCCTGGAGTGGCTGGAAATCCTTTGTGCTGCTCTTCAGGTGCCCTTCTGCTGGCCTGTGATCCTTTTCCAGGCTCTGGGGACCTATTGCTGGCACTGGCATCAAACTGGTTAGAGTGGGATGGATTGAGATTCCCCTCCCCTGGCAACTTTAGTTTAAAGCCCTCTTCACCAGCTTGGCAAGCCTATGACTGAAGATTGTCTTCCCCTTCTCTGACAGATGGATCCCGTCAGCCCCTAGTAGACCAGGTTTCTCAAAGAGAGTCCCATGCTCTAAGCAGCCAAACCCTTGGCTGTGGCACCAGTCCTGTAACCATTTGTTGACTCGCCGGATTCAACTGGCCCTTTCAAACCCCTTCCTTTTGACTGGGAGGATTGATGAAAAAACTACCTGCGCTCCAGAGTCCCTCACCACCACTCCCAGTGCTCTGTAATCCTTCTTGACACGCCTCAGACTGCTCCTGGTGAAACAGCAGCAGCAGATAATAGTCAGTGGACTGTACGAGGCTTGGTAGTCTCTCGGTGACATCCCTGATATGAGCCCCCAGTAAGCGGCACACCTCCCTAGAGAGTGGGTCAGGTTGGCAAATGGGTGCCTCCATACCTCTCAGAAGAGAGTCACCTGCTACTATCACCCTTCACCTTTTCTTAGTTGTGTTGGTTGTTACATGGGAAGCAAATCGGGCTGCCTTACTCAGCTCCAGTGTCTCTCCTGGTTTGACGGGTCTTTCCTCCTCAGTCTGCAGAGTGGTGAAAAAGTTCCGCAAGGGCACCTCAGGTTTCAGGGGAAATCTCTTCCTCCTGCTGGTCCTTTGCATTGCAACTGTGCATTCTTCTGCATTATTGGCCCTCCTTCCTTCTCTGTGAGCTGGTGGGGGAGTTTTTGGCTGTTTAGCTGTGGGCTGTGAGTCCACTGCAGACTGAGCTTGGAACCAGCTATCTAACTCCTTCTCAGACTCTCTGATCTTACTCAGCCTTCTCACTGCCTCCTGCAGCTCAGCCACCTGCTGCAGGAGGTCCTCCACCTGGGCACACCTTCTGCAGGCAGCTCTGCTGCCTGTCCCTGCCCCAGGAGAAAGGTCAGAGGTCTGCGCTGCAGCCTCTCCCTTCAGCAGCTCCATCTGGGCGGAGGCATCAGCCACTGCTGGGGTAGATGGTGCAGGCCCCCCAGCTGGAGCTGCAGCCATTGCTCTCACATGAGTGCCCACCATTCTGCCCTGAGGGTCAGGCAGGATGAGTGCCCTCGACCTGTGTAGAGTGACACAGAACAGTGCCCAGTTGCTAGGTTATGTGTACTTCAACCTTCCCACTCAACCAGTGCAATGCCCCTCCTTTGAAGAGGCGCCCTCCCTCTGCGCCCTTACATGCAAACCGCCACGCCACACCCTGGCTGATGTGCCATGCCCTGTTTGCCCATCCTGGTCTCTAGCACTCCGTGGGGCTGCCTTTTGCGGGAATGGGGGGTGGCCGCTGTTACTCCTGGCCCCGCTCATGCCTCGTCAGCCGCTCTGGCAAGAGCTGCTGTCTCCTGGTGGGTCTCTGTGCACCCCTGGGGTTTCCCCAGCTCTGGAAACCCCCCTGTATACAGCAATCCCCCACTCTGCTGCGGAACACGCCTGCACCAGACCTGATTGCCTCTGCGAGTATCATTTCTTTAAAATGCAGTCTACACTCCACTAGCTCTTCCCAACATTATCCTTGCTTTCCTGAAAGATCTTATCCACAAATAAAGTTACTAATAATGTTTTGCTAATGACAACCCATGACAGCTTAAAATGATCACAGGAACACTGAGGATTTACGCAGTTCAGCAGTCTAAGTCAAAACTTTTGATGAAATATCAGAACAGGGATAAAATGCGAACGTTCGTTTACCAAGTTCTTCAAAATGCATAGGGTGTCCATGACCCCAAAGCCTGTGCCCTACTCATGTTGACACTGACAGGAGGCTGCAGTCATGCTGTTGCCACTTCAGAAGTACCCTCCAAAAATATTAGAACAGCAAGTTTATTCCTTCTGAGATATCACGTACAGTGAATATAGTAAACCTAACTGAAAGTGATAGTACAGTCTCTGATCTAAATTTGAGAAAGCGTGACTGACAAAGATCTCTCCTTAAAGTTTAATATACCATGACAAATATGAAAGGAATCAATACTGCAAAAAAGCTGTTTTTCTTGTAACAATTTATAGCAATTACATGGTGTATGTAGTTCTGTCTGTATCCTGTTGGAGCTGCACATATTGGATCTATCTGAATTCTAGTGAAGTAGAAGATACTTCATGATTTATCTTTTGTCAATCTTCTGCACAATATGCTCTTATATTTAGCTTAAAGATAAAAAAAAAATCCCTATTTTATGAAAAATATCCGGGAGCCACGGAATATATTCATTTCACCAACTTACCAGTAAATAAATTCTTAGTGACTCAGATTATTTACAAGCTGCAGCATACTATTATCACAGTATATCAAGATGAAAATGCTGTTAAAAGAAGAAACAGTCTACTTAAAAGTTGGAGGATTTTAAATTAATTCTCAAAGTTCTCATTTCATTTAGGTTTCAGCTGACGTGGGCTGTGGAGCTTCTACACTCTGGGCTCCCACTGTGGATCTCCTCTGCACAGATGCAAAGTAAATAACTTGATATTCTTGGGGTGTCATGAAGCAGGACACTCTGCCATATCTGCATGAGAATCAATCTGAACAATTGGAGTACAAAATGTGTTTTTGGATCCGCAGTGTCATCTATCCAAGAAATACTTACAAGAATTGTTGAATGCAGGTATCAGTTAACATGTTTGGATGTCTTACAGGAACCATAGGTTTTTCAATCTTGAAATTATTGAATCTAAATCCAGCCTGATACTGGTTGCTTCACATTAGAGTTAGCTTTACATCATTTACATCCTTTCTAGGTACACTTTTGAAGCTGGAGACATACCACTGTTTGGGAGTTCCTGATTTCCAAAACTGGGGAAGAAATGAAAGCATAAACATAGGAGTGTAAGAGGACTCCTGCTGGCTAGATTCACAAGACCAGATGTAAGAAAAACTTCCATGCTACAGGTCTCCTTTCCACTCTCTTCAGAAAATTCCAGTAGTGCTATGGAGCACTAGCACTTTGTAGAATAAAACAACTTTTTTTTTTTCAGTCAAAAGAGAGGGAGAGGCAGAATTGTTTAAATAATACAAGATATAATCAATTAAAATAATATATGCTCCAAAAGACAGATGATCCTAATTTGGAAGCCTGTCTAGACACTACTGCCTTTTCTTTAACTTTGTACTCCCTCAGTGTTAATCAATAGATTTGCTTTTAAAAGCTTCTTTTGTCAGAAATTAGAGTAAAATGTGAGCAAGAAATCCAGGTAGTATGTTTCAGCAAAAGTGCTGCATCTTTATTGGGCTTTGGATTCAGTTCTGCAAGCATACATAGCAAGTGGTTTTGCTAATGATAGTATTTGGCCAAATTACTCTTAAATAGGATCTGGCCTAATGTCCATCCTCAGTTACTGAACGAGAAGGTGTTAACAAACCTCATAAACCACAAACTGGTGGACAAGGAAATAACTCCTTACTCCCTCCCCTCTTTTTTCTTTAATTAGGCTTAAAAATTCCTCCAGAATTCAGTGCCTGATGCCCATTAATAAGGGAGACCCTATTAGCATTCTCCTCATCACAAATATATTTGCTTCAGACAGAGTTGCAAAATTACTGTAAGTTTGAAGAAAGTGACATGTCAAAGTTCAACCTCTTGGCTTTTTAATTTTGCTACAGGGAAGAAGCGATATGTGCCAGACTCTTACCAGGCTTGACTGTTTCCTTTGGTCATCCAGCTGGGCTATTTTTGCTGGTGTGTTCACCAGTGGTTATAGAAACAAGAAGTTCTATGAGTAGCATGACTAATGAAGCCTGACTTCATTTAGATTTACTCTTCAAAGGATTCTCCTGCACTTACAACATCTGTCCTCTGTAGAGTCTCTACTGTCTATCACGAAATGGCCTTATGCTGCAGCATTACTCTTTGGTGAGAGGGAAGGTATTATTTCCAGAGTGAGGTGACTTTAGCTCTGATAGGGTCCCCTCTTGTATCCAGGCACCCGGTTTGATAAAGGAATTTCTAACCCCTTTTGTTAATTTGTCAATTTTGGGTAAAAGTTATCATCTCAGTTCTCTGAACAGCTGGCATGAAAAGTCATTGTGAGGCAGGGAAATTATGCATAAACACATATGGCATGCAAGGAGTAGTCTCACTAGTCTGTCTTTCTTAGGAAGCCAGGATAAGAGGACTCTGAGCTCTTCTTGGTTTGCTTGCTCTTGGTACAAAAGCTGTTAACTGTCCGAAGCTCTAGCTGCCTCCTTGCTCTCCTGTGTCTGGCAGCGCAGGTAGTTTTTGTGGGGAATAACAAAGTCCCCAGGCAGGTCATATCTTTGCTTGAAACTGCAGGGAACACCTGTGTGATATGTGAGCAGATTACCCGTGAGCAAGACACAAACATGACTTTGAATGAACATCTAACTGTAAATTGCTTTCTCAGTGGAGAACAAATCATCCTGTTTCTGAAGACTCTTCCAAAGCATCTTACGTTTGTTATTCACTTCTTATCTGTCTAATATAACTGTTCACTGTTACATCACTGAAATTGTAATGATGTCTCTCAGAATCAGGAAAAGGCTGATCAAAACATCCCTCTCTGTTTTGATTAACATTCATTATCTTGTTCTTTAAGCAAAAAAAGAAAAGGGGGGGCAGGGGAGGGGGCAAAAACCCCAAACCTCTATTGCTTCTTACACAAGGTTTCTTTTTTCTTTTTTTTTCTGTCCTTTTTTTTTTTTTTCCTTCTGTTTTTAATATTCTCATTCAGCCTAAAGTTTTGAGGTTTTTCATCTTGCTTCACTGGAATGAGACTCTGACTTTTACTACCTAGCAATGATAAAGCACCTAATGGCATGCACAAATATTACCTTTCTAGAATAATCTTCAAAACTTTCCCTACCACTGAATTTAATTTTTTAAAATATATGCTGCTTTATCTTGCATATGTTCTTTTGAGGTCTTATCTAAAGCTTTCCTGGAGCTGAAGAAAGGAATAATGAATCCTCCAAATCTCTGAGTCAAAGATTTTTGAACTATTAAATGGATCAATTAATATTCCAGTACGTCATTAAGCCAAATTAATACTAAACATCAGATCTAACAGTCTAAGATCTAACTTCCTTATTGTAGCATTCAGAAGGAAAAGCAATTGTATTGATTCTCCTGAAGCTCATTTCTATACCTGCTATGATATTGCAAAATACTGGTTTTCAGCTGAATAATAAAATAGAACACATAGACACTTTTGTCAAGTCTCTCTAACTTAATTACAAATTTGACTAGAAATTTTGCAGTGTATACACACTTAAAAGCATTTCATCTGCAAGACACTCTCAGAGACAGAAAAATGAAGGAAACAGTCTTATCAATTTTTCAAGCAAATGTTCAGAGCTAGCTGTTGCTAGCCATTTAGACTGTTCTTCATTGTTAGTATGCCAGATCTCAGCTGTCATTTTACTATGCAAAACACAGATTCTGATACCCTAATGTAGAATATTGGCTTACACAATAATTCCCATTCATTTCACCAGAAGAATTTATAAGTGAGGTACTATTTGATATAAATGAATCAAACTCAAGTCCTTTATCCTCAACTTCTCATCTTCTCTAAGAAATAAAAATTGCAATTGAAAATGTTGCATCAACCATTCTAAGAAATAATATCTGACTAGGCAGTATGGATTGCTCTGACAACTTCTGGCCCTAAATTATGAACAAAACAAAACAAAACAAAAAACTGATTTTAAAACAAAATGTTTCAATTTATAACTGGAAATTCCAATTCCAGTTCCAATACAGGAGTATTTCCAATACTTGCTTTGAATGTTGCTATTATCCAAGAGTTTTCTGCAGAAGGACAATCTATTTAAATCCTTATTTCTTTAGTTTTTTTGTTTATATGCTGTTCTTGGATTCTGCATTTTTTTTCCTTACAAGCAGTTGTCTGGATGAATATCAGCAATTATCCTCAGTTCTTTAAATGATTTCTTTTACATCAGAAGACAAGATAATTTCACAACCTCAGCTTATTTTCTTTTCAAAAGCTTCTCAGTCTTTCCTTAGTGGAGAGTGTGCAGACAGCCTTTCTGAAGAACTGGAACTTAACCTTTTCTGAAAAATACTGCATCCCACAAGAAATGTTGTAAAACACAATCTTAAGTTTCATTGTGGCAGAGCATAATAAAAACATTAGATTGGGGAATAAGAGATTCACACTGTAGTACCTCTTCCAGAGGCAGAGTAAGAAAACTGTTTTTTGTAACGCTAAGCTATTTGGCCAATTAACGTTTTTGGCAATACTCTTCTGCATGTGCATAAAAGCTCTGGTTCCCATTCCATCCAATAAGTAGTAAAAAGCAAGAATATATAGCTCATTTAAATTTAAAGTGCAGGCACTATTTCTCAATGTCCCTTAACCATTTTTTCCTTATAACAAAGGATGTTGTGAAGTTCAGGAATATACGTGTATCCTGAAATGGACTAGCCACATTCATGAGGAAAACAGGTAAAATCCTGTCTCTTAAGGGGTGGGGTGGGGGGGGGCGCGGGGGTGGATTTTTATGTGTGGAAAGGGTGAGATAGAAAATGTGAGGGGAGATACAAAGGTTGGGTGGATTTTCCTACAACTTCTATTTCCCCTTCCACATGATCCCCTAATAAAGCTGGCTTACTGTTTCAGACCTATTGTCCTAATTAGTATCATTATTATCCTTATAAATACCAATGCAGAATTTTGTAGAATGCTAGAATTTATTTTTAATCATTTGCTTATAAAGTATTATGAAAGTTGCACTTCACTTCCTAGAAACATCTGACATAAAGCTTAAGATCTATTTGATTTTTGATATATTATGTCTGTTCTAATCTGTATTTCCTCAAGAAAGCTTACGAAGCCAAATATAACAAGAACTTTAGTTGTTTTATTTTTAGAAATAACTATAAACTGTTGAGTAAATATTAGTCTCTGCTATGCAGTCATTCACCTAACAAAATGTACTCTTACAAAATGTTAAAATACTCCAGTTTCATTCCAACAGATAATTTGGGGGTATTTTACCAAAGCTTTCTGATTTGTGAAAATAGCTTGTTAGTTGTATCTGAACTAACTTCTCTGCTTGTTTAACTGCAACATTTTGCTGTCAGTGACACTGTAAATGTAGAACGAAAGTGCTAAAATAAAAAGAGAAGAACACAAGTATCTTTTCCCAGCTTTTTTTAACTTTATGCTTACTGAGTATTTGTTAGGTCTCACCTGTATAGAGAATATATGGCAGATGAAAATCTCTGAGTGATCATACAGAAAGCTGCATCTAGCCCAGTTTTATGTCTGTAGAAGTAAGTGGACAATTACAGTTGGTTAAGGAAAGAGCCTTCTCCTGCTTTACCCTCCTGACTTCTAGTTTAGGTTCTTCTAGAGATTTGAATTCCACCTAGATTTTTAATTGTAATAGTCATTGCTCGATCTCTTTTCCATGTATGTGTTTAGTACCTTTTCAAACCTATTTAGACTAAGCCCCTTAACATGGAAATAAGCTTTACAGTTGTTTTGTGTTTTTTTCTGATGTGCTAAGCATTCCTTACTGATTTTCTCTGTGATGTTGCATTTTTTTATGAATATCTAACAAATACTCCACCTTTCATGCTGAAGAGTGTAAGCTTTCCTCAAAGAAAAGTTGCTACACATTTTATTAATTTTGTTACTACTTCCTTTTTCCATGCAGAATTACAATGAATACATATGAGCAGGGAATTCACATGGACGTCATCAGTAGCACCTTGATTCTCTAGCTGAATCTGCTCTGAAGCCAGCATTATGATGAATGGATTCTTGATTGTTTCTTCCTCTGCCACACCATAACATGCTGTTGTGCTGCGGCTCCAGAGGGCCGTGTAGGGGCCTACTGTTTCACCGTTTTCTTCATTTTATATTGGTACAGCAATAGCACCAGGGATGTGACAAGAGCTATCCCTGGAAAAGGAAGACTGTCCTTCCCCAAAGAGTTTACAAAAAAATACAAGGCAACAGCAGAATAAATTAGCTAGGAGAAAATGATAGTTGTGATCAGCATAAAGAAATGTTAGAAGTCACAATTGCTTCTCAAATGCTTTTTGTGTTGTGTGAGCATCATGTCAATAGAAAGGTATACTAGTGAGCAAATGGAAGAAGAAAAGAAGCTGCCTTACAGACATTTGTATCTGCCAGGGCGGGCTTCTTGTTTACTGGGTGGTATGTAGGAAAGTGCACTGGTGCTCTAGAAAAAGAAATATCTTTAAAAATGTTATGGATTGTCTCAAAGATACTGTTAACCCAATGTAACTGATCATTATTGTGTCCGGTCTCAAGGATCAGAATAAGATACAGTCATTTGTCTTGTTTAGTTGTTTGTATGGCATTTGCTTCTTAACTTATGGAATTATATCCTATGGTATTGATTCAATGAATAGAAACACTTCATAAGAACATACATTAAGGGATGAATCGATTGCTCACTAGGAAGTTTTTAAGTGGTTGTTAAATGGTTGCTCGACTTTAAAGTTGACCTTGTTTTGAATGGGGGTTTCAAACAGAGTTGTCACTTCCAGGCTAAATTGTTTCGTGAGACTACAGGAAAAGACAACTGTTCTGCCAAACCTGCCTTTGCCAGAATATTTTGCCAGCATTTCCCAAACAAGTTAAGAAGGTGTTAGTTTAGTTAAACATTTCCCAGAACTCTGCTGTGAATGAGTAGGAGTACATAAATTTGGGAGACTACATCTGCATAGCTGTACGTGAGATAGAAGAGGACTATCATATGTTCTCTCTCCACCAAAATAGTTTTCTCTTAAAACTAGGCTGCTTTCACAGAGAAATAACCTAGCAGATATAGGGTACAGAATCCCTGCACAGGTGGACTCGGAATGTATCTACACAAACCAAATAAATATGGGAAAAAAGATCTTTCAGATCTGGTCTTGGTATAAACAGATTAAAGCATGTTTTTCTTTCATTTCAGTTTACAACTGTTTTTTTGGATTATAAATTTTATACTCAGCTGTCCAAAAAAAGCTAAAATGCCAGACACCCTTGAAGTCGTTCAGCACATTCTAGCTGCTGCTTCAACCTGTGACAAAACCAACCTTTAAGGGACACAGGATATCAGCAGATCAACATTATGTGTAAAAACACAGAAAACTAAGACTGTAAAATACTGTATGCAGAGAGCTAGTATGGCATGGTGAGAATAACAACTATCTCAAAGGACAAAAGTTGCTAGAGGCTTCTGATTAAACAAAACAATGATAAAAAAAAGTCAAGAGAAACTGCCAGTGCAGATTGGGAATGGAAGTGTTGATAAATGTAATGTTATCAACAAAGACTACATCTTTCAGGATGCTACAGTGAAAATACATCAATGCAAGATACTGCAGGCAACTTGAACTCTTTCCAATCACAATCAAAATGATGGGACACAAACCCATTCAGATTCTGAATATGATAAGGCACTCATGTTAACATACCCTGCCTCTCAGCAAGATTGCCTTAGATTTAATTCCACTCTATATGGCTTTTGAAACTCACACAGGGTTTGTTCAGACATTTTTGTAATACAGCATTCAGACATATTCTTATTACCCTTCTCCTAAGTAAGCTGCAACGCAAAAAGAAGAGCAGTGTTAGCAAGGGGAGGGCTGTTGTTTTACAACAATCGTAAGGGAAGAAAAAGCTAAGGAATGTAACATTCTTGATAAGTTTTGGTTTCCAGCAGGGGACAGCAGCGATGGCACAGAGGAAAGTGGACAGGTAGACACTGTAGGCAGGCAGCTAGAGGACAACTTGCCCACAAAGAGAGCTTCTCTCAGTTGCTAGTGGTAAAGTTTCAGCTTACAAGGCCTGTGTGGTTCTTTTTGTTAACATTTGGAAATTTGTTGAAAATGTTATTATATCTGGTGAAGGCGTACGTCCTCGGAAGAAATTCCTGTCATACAGTCACACAGGGAGAAGCAGAGAGGATCATCCCCTGGGATGTATAACCTTGCTTCCATCCCTGGATCTTGGCACAGCCCTGTGTCAAGACATGAGCAGTGCACATATCTTCTGTGTGCTTATTCCTGCATAAGTCTTTTCCCTTTCCCCTCAATGTGTCAGTTGTGCAGTGTTTCTGTTGTACACAGAGCAGGCCAACCATGGTCTGTGAAGAGGGCTAGTAGTCATACTTTGGGAGAAAAGAGATTTGGTTGCTTGAGGTGAAGGAATGAGTGCTGCAGCAAGGTGGAAAAATTACACAAAAAAATGTCAAAAAAATTGGAATATGTGGTGTTATTGGAATGACTGCTTAATGCTAGCAATAGTATGAAAGGCCATTAAATTCCATTTGTCCTGGTTGCAGTTTATGGGTACCAAAAGAGCACCAGAACATCACAGTTTGGTGTGCTGAAGTGCACAGTACCATTTTTGAAGGTGACCCAATGTTCCTTACCTTATGCACAGAGAATCTTCAGGGATAGTACATGTATAATTGTCCACTAAGGACATTCTTGTTCAGAGGATATAGTCACTGTAATGAGTTAAATAGTCATGATCTGTAATATCAGCAGGTGGCACTCTGATCTGCAATCTGGACTCACCTTTGGTTTCTCTGCGGTAGAAAGTGTGAAAGGTGCCTAGTAGGAGGAATGGTGTTACTGTTACAATGCCTACTGAGTATCTTGTACACGGATCTAGCGTTACATAGCTCCTTCCTTCCCAAGCATGATCCCATACCCCTCTGTCCTAGCTTGAACCAAGGTCCCCTTGACACATATTTTGCCAAAGCAAAATTACCTGTTGCACTCAAAGCAGGTGGTAATCAATATTTGCTCACCTCAAACCCAGACAAGCACACTGAAATATTGTAACGGGCAATAGCATATTAGCATTTTGTAACATTGTAAAACCACTAGTAGCATTTTGTAACAATGCTAAGTTTAAATGTAGAAATAATAGCCATTTCTGCAAAGCAGGAAATGAAAACTTCTGGTATAGTTGCACAAACAACGTAAGGCAAATTATGGGCAAAGAGTAGAATCTGCAAGGTAAGACCTAAGGATGTAGAACAGGCTTGAGAAATGTCTCTTTACACCAAAATAAGCCTGCAGAGCAGGCAGAAATGGAGTCTGATGGAACCAGAATAAACTTTCAGCATAAGTAAGAGACATGCTTGCTGAAATCAGAGCAAGTCCTCATCCTGAAAATATGTCAGCAGATGAGAACACCCCCTTTCCTTTTAAGGAGGGTGAGGAACATAAAATACCAATGATGAATTAAAGAAAAAATGGGGAAGAAGGAAGGCACTCCACTTTATTCTCAGCTTCTCTCATCAAAGATCTCTTGGAACTTGCCACCTTGGGACCTTGGTGCCTAAGACTGTTAAGGACAAGAGACATCAGTGATAACTAAGCTGCATCTGTTCTTCTCTTCTGTGTTTCTTAGCTTGAATTTGTTTCTACCTCTGGCCATGTTAAGGCTATAAGACTTTGTATTGGACACTGTAATATAAAAACTGTTCAATCAGTACTTTATATATTTATCATATCATTTAGGGAGCCCAGAGTTAACAGAAAAAGAATGTGGAAAATAACATTCCTGTGTGATTTTAGAAGTTCTGTAAATATGTCTAAACATAACTAGGTATGGTTGTTCTTTTTCCTACTAAGCAGGAAGCATGACCAGTATGTATGTATGAATGCTATGACTATGATTTTACTAGCCTGTGAAAGAATGGAAGCATTATATTATATATTATGTAAATATATATTATATATATTATATTATATTTCTATAGATGACACCAAGTTGGGTGGGAGTGTTGATCTGCTTGAGGGTCAGAAGGCTCTGCAGAGGGATCTGGACAGGCTGGATCGATGGGCCAAGGCCAATTGGATGAAGTTCAACAAGGCCAAGTGTCGGGTCCTACACTTGGGTCACAACAACCCCAGGCAACACTACAGGCTTGGGGACGAGTGGCTGGAAAGCTGCCCCGCAGAAAAGGACCTGGGAGTGTTGATTGACAGCCAGATGAATATGAGCCAGCAGTGTGCCCAGGTGGCCAAGAAGGCCAACAGCATCCTGGCTTGTATCAGAAATAGTGCGGCCAGCAGGAGCAGGGAGGTGATCGTGCCCCTGTACTCGGCTCTGGTGAGGCCACACCTCGAACACTGTGTTCAGTTTTGGGCCCCTCACTACAAGAAGGACATTGAGGTGCTGGAGCGTGTCCAGAGAAGGGCGACGAAGCTGGTGAGGGGTCTGGAGCACAAGTCTTATGAGGAGCGGCTGAGGGAACTGGGGTTGTTCAGTCTGGAGAAGAGGAGGCTGAGGGGAGACCTCATTGCTCTCTACAATTCCCTGAAAGGAGGTTGCAGAGAGGTGGGTGTTGGTCTCTTGTCCCAAGTGACTAGCGACAGAACAAGAGGAAATGGCCTCAAGTTGTGCCAGGGGAGGTTTAGCCTGGATATTAGGAAAAATTTCTTAACTGAGAGAGTGGTGAGACACTGGAATAAGCTGCTCAGGGAAGTGGTGGAGTCACCATCCCTGGAGGTGTTCAAGGAATGTGTGGACGAGGCTTTGTGGGATATGGTTTAATGGGCATGGTGGTGTTGGTTGATGGTTGGACTTGGTGATCTTACAGGTCTTTTCCAACCTTAGGGATTCTGTGATTCTGTGATTCATAATTTATAGTGTTATGTTTTAAGCTGTTATATGAAGCCTTTATTAACTTAAATCAGTGAATGCCATCTAATAATTATCTTCTGATCCCAATACCAATTTCAAAAATTGGAGCCATTAGTCAAACTAAAATAATTTTATCTGTAGTAAGGTCTTTTCTTATTTAATTGTAAAAGAGAATCACCACGTTTCTACCAGAAACATGACAATAATTTATTTTGAATGAAGTAGCTATGGTTCTGGGTTTGCAAGAGGTGACCATGACTTACATCAGTAGAGAAGATATTCTTCCAGCACTTGTTAACAGTCATCACCATGTCACTTCAACATCTCTGGAAAAGTTTCAATTTTATTTCATTTTTCAATTTTGCTTTTGGAAATCTGTCAAAGGTTTGACTTCATCCCACCTGTCACAGCAGACCAAACTGGAGACTTTTAAGGAGTTCCCAGTGAAAGAGGTCAACTAGTCCCTCAGGATGTTGTGTGATGAGTAAAACTTAACCTGAAATTGATGCTTTGTTATTATGCTGCAATAGAAGGACCCTAAGATTAAGAAGGCATTCCATGCTTGTTTTTGTTAGGTTATTCTTTCAAAACAAATATAATATAGTATAGTATATGTGAAATTTTGGAATCTCCCCTGCTTTTCTCAGTTTAAAAAATTTGAGAGAGTTTTCTCACTCTTGCCTTCTTACCTATTCTATGCTATACACTATACACCATAAGGGCATTCTCCTATTTCATCTTATTATTTGTATAACATCATTGCATCCAAGTCCCTCTTTAAAACTCATATTATAAGAAAATGTATAGATTTATACATGAAAACAGCACAGAAGGCGCCTAATTGCATCTTAGCTCTTCCTACAGGGTTCGAAATATCTTCACTATACTAGCCAAAATATAATATCATACAGTTGGAAATTGCACTATCAGGAGTTTTAGAAAGATTATGAGGAAAAATATTGATAGAACAGGAAAGACAGAGAGCAACAGGATCACTCCAAACTTCTCTGAACCCTTAGTCCCTCAGCTGGAGTGAAGACAATGAGTTTGGCCTAAGTTTCCAGTTTATGAGGGGATATGGAGAAATTTGGAAGGCAGTACCTTCAGACAAATGAACCAAGAGCTACTGACAAAAGAATAGGCAAGTTTACATTTGTGTTGTCAATACTGGTGCCTTATTTACTGTGTTGCCTGCCCATGTGTTAAATTAAGAATAGCTAATCTTTGGTCTAGAGGTTTTCTTCTTTACCAGATAAATATGGAGGATCAGTGAAGCCATATTTGCTCTGTTCTTCCTGAATCTTTTGAGCAGGACTACAGGTTTGAATAAGACTTTTTTATTTTGTTCAAATTGCATCATAAGAGCGAGCCTCCATCTACTGTTTCGCATGTTGTATAGCTTTCAGTGTATCACCAATATTTACCAAAGCCTTCCAAAAAGAGTGTTTCAACAGCACATTGCAGTTTTACCACTTAATTTGAAATGTTTGGTGTCAATTTTTTCATTCTTTAATGCATCTATCTTTTCTGCTCCTACTAGTGTTATTCCTGGTCCTCTAAGCACTGCAAGACAAGGTAATTAAGTAATTAATTACAGTAATGATAATAGACTTTTTTCTGCTTTTTTGCCCCGATCTTAAAACATTATGACCAAACAGAACAAATTTGCCTATTTCTAGCTGATGGCATCTTTTCTGTGAACTTTCTTCACTGATATTGATCCTTATTGTGAAATGGAATCATCACAGGAGAGAAGCATCCTTTCTGCTTTCATTAATTACAGCTAAGCATCCCTCTTTGAAATCCCAGGAGGAACAACATCAGTGTCACAAGGCATACATAACATCATATTATTCAGAGAAGCCTTTCTTTCAGCTACTGCCCGTGTTTGTTCCAGATTAACATGGAGAATAAATGAATGGGTAGAAAATTTCAAAAGTCTGGAAAAAATTCTAGATTTGTATCTATTTATATATATAGTGGAACACTACGAAGTTCTTCATGTAAATATATATTGCTTAATATTTAACTAATAAAAAATTACCAAAAAGAATATTATTCCTATGCACCAACATATTTTCCATTAGTAAGACACAATATTAAGATTTTCCACAATTATTTAGGATTTCATTGAGTGATGCATGATAGTATTTTGGTATTTTGTGCTAACCTCATTGTATATCAAAATAGCTGAATTACCTTCCTGGTAAATAAATAGAGATAATATAGTTATATACTTCTGTATTTTCTTCTGTAAAAAATCCCCACTCTTCCTACTTTCCTCTGCAACTTTTCTCTCACAATACCCTCAGACTTCTGGCCTTAGCACTAGCAGGATACAGATTTCCTTTTTTTGACAAAGCTGCATCTTATTTCTGTCTTGCAATAGTCATATGAGTTACAAGAGTAAAAAAAACCCCAAAAACAAGCAACAAAAGAATAGCACTTGTTTTACATTACATGCATAGTATTGTAGTATAAGTACATTCATTAATAGCAATTGCCTATGTAAGTGATTTCACAGTTCAGATATATTTACTAGCAGTACAAAGACATAGGACTCTTGGTTTTAACAACTGTGCAGAATTTTTGGTTATTCTTTTAGGTTATTACACTTTAAAACAGCAACGGGTTTGATATACATATATTATTTCCTTCAGCTCCAGAGGTGCAATCCTTAGCTACCCTGAGTTCAGGTTTGAAAGCATTAAATGGAAGAGGAAAAATATGATCTTCAGTGATTGTTGTCACTGATTTCAGGTTTCAACAATCATCCCTTAAGCAATGGCTAGTTCAGACAGAAGGCAGCTTTAATATGTTCCCACTACAGCACCGACTGCTGACTACTCTGTGTTCCATCTACAGCTAAAGCAGACATCCTTACTGTTTTTCTTCTCACTCCACAAATCAGCTATCAAAACTGTATGTGTTGTTTTTCAAGACACATGTATTTAGTGAAGACATCTCTCTTCAGAACCTGCAAAAAGTATTATAATTGGATTCTTTGCCTTCTTGCACCATAGCTGAGAATTTTACCATTACTCTATCTATCTTGAATTCAGCAGGACAATGCTGACATAAACAGAGACACAAAACTGAGAATCCAGACCATCGCTTGTCAGAATTATTTGTAGCAGAAGGACAGCTCTTGATTGCATAGTTTAATTTTCAAAGATGAATTGAGTTATCTGAAGTTTCCCCTCGTGGCTTTTTTGAGGAAATGTTTTACAAGCAAGATCATGTAGCAAAACAAAGCTAAAACAGGAATTGCAGATGAAGAACTGATCTGTCAGATAAAGTCATGGTCCCAGGAGATTAATTTAGATCTGCATAAGTAACAAGAATGTAGAATAAGAAAGCACTTTCTAATAAAGCAGCCTTTTTTTTTTAATAGTCCCCTGAACTATGCACTTACTTATCTAATGAGAGACAGATAGAAAATGAATCACCTACTCATAGCTACTTTTTTACAGCAGAGCCACTGGAGAGAGTCTACCTGGGGTTTCCAAATTCCAGTGGGAAGTGTAAAATAGTCAGCTGTTTGTGCTAGACAAGTTGGGAAATTAAGATTTAGAGCCAACACAGAAATCTGAGTAAGTGGGTGATCTATATATGCTCATTGACTGCAGAAAGCATTCTGGTTTTCCCCTCTGGAAGACTGTATTTGCTGCAGTCAGCAAGAATGAGATACAGCCACTCACAAAAAAGTTGCCGCATATTTTACATCAGTTGCAAAAATAATATGAAAAGATCATATCCTCTTAACACTTTTACTTTCGATGAATTAAACTCATGTCTTATCACCACTTACCATTCCACCCTCCCAAGTATTAGAGCCTTAATCATGCAAGAGACTTCAACTTGGAGACTTTGTCAGCTGCAGGGTGCAACCAACTGGAATCCTCTGTGAGCCACACAGAAAAGATCTGCAACACATTTGCCAACGGCTACCTCTGCTCCTTACAGGCTGTGCAAAATAACACTTGACAGGAACATTCTGAAAGATCAATAAAGTGAAATCCCAGCAGACCAAAGAGTCACATTCACATTAAACTGAAGATTTTTCTCTGTAGTCTGAACCTTTACCATCTGTGAGTATCTTCTAAATATATAACAATTCACCTTTTTTGGAAAAAGAAAGCTCCTTTTATAATAGAGCTACATGACATTTTCTGTTCAGACTAAGCAATCTGCTGCATGAAGTGTAGAATTTCAAGATCCAGGGGCTGGATAAAATAATGTACCATGACGAAAAAATGTATAAAGAATAGTATTTCACACCCAAAAAATGACAATATTTCATCAAGCTGATTTTTTAAGTTTGCTTACTTTGAAGCTAACTAGTTTCTCTCTTATGCCCTTGCCAGCCTTTCCTTCTGACTATATAGGTCAACATAGAGACTGATCAAGAAAAAAGGAACAAATGTGAATTCTGATTGTAGGAAAAGGTTAATGGTAGCAGTAAGGTTGCTTAAATGAATATTATTTGCTTTAACCTATCTTTCCAATCATAATGCAGCTGCTTCTGGAGGTTTCCCACTGAGCTTGCTATACTGAATAAAATAATCCTAGAGCCTTTTAGATCACAGAGGAAAGATTTCTTCATTTATATGCCTGCAAGTGGTGTGGCAAAGCCCTGTATCTTCCTCTCTGTCCAGTTATAGTAAAAAGTAAGTGGTATGTTTTTGCTGCTTTCTCATTTGAGATATCGTATGTCCCAAGGCAGTCATACATACAGTTCTAAAAATCTACAGATTGCAATTCTACTTGGCTGTTATTCACAGGCTTCTCTTGCTCCTTTTTACCTGACCATGATTCCTGCAGAGTAGCAACCAGAACCTGGGCTGTAATTACTCAGCCACCTGGAGCTGCGTAGGTGAAAAGAAAATCAACACTACCACACAGCATGGAGTATAGTTGCCCTTGAGTGAAGAAGAATTCAGTACATGGAATCAGGCATATGAAAGACCAAGTTCAGGAAACCTAAGTTATGTACAGCTGGGTCATAAGGGTTGGCTTGAGCGTCAGCTATCTCCAAGACGTCTTGTTTAAGAATACCTGGACTCTTTTGTTTATGACACATCAATATCAATTGATCAAAGACAATACATGAACAACACTATAAAAATCCTTTATACTTCCATTAAAAAAGCTAGCAATATTAAGAAGATCTACTGATTTTTTGTTTTAATTTTTTCTGTGTTCATTCACTGGTGCAGTGAACCTGCTCCCTTTTTCTTTATATTGACAGATTTTCTGCTTGCTTTGTAACAGTAGTTCATCCTACTGCATAAATTAAGGCATCAGGGACACATAACAACCCAACCAATTAATATGCCTAGTGGCTAGTCTGTCTAGGACTTAGGTATAAACAAGAGAAAGAGAATCATCTAGTGAATGATTTGGGACACATAACTTTGGCTCCTATCTGAAATTACTCCCTGGAGGAGCCTCTCTGCCTTTCAGACATATGTGCACACTAGCCTCCAATCTCAAAGTGCTTAAAGCTAGGAGTTATAAAACTCCCCCACGTTTTAAAGCAATGCATGAAGAGGAAATCTTCTGCAATCTGAACTCTGCATTTCAATTCCAAAACCATGTTTTCTGATTTTTGATTAGTGACTTCCTAGGTTTAAGAATGGGGCAAGGGAGTTGGTTTTGGGAATTTTGTACAGCAACTGCTGTGGTATGTCCTGGTGATTAAGTAATGCTGTGAGGCCCAACAGTAACCAAAAGCTATCAGTAGTAGTATTACCACCATGTACAATTTTGCACAAAACCTCTAGTAGCAAACCCTACATTACTGTTGGCAATATCTAAAGAATCAATTCTGAAGCAGAACTGCACTTAACCTGTTTCTGTGAGATCTCCACTCACTCACAGATATTTAACCTATCATTACCAGAGCTACTTCTAATGCTCTAAATGCCTGATGAGCTTCAGGTCATGGCTATTTAATTATTGAAGAACTGTTTTGCGCAGTGACAGAGAAATGCTGCCTTCTTCCTTGATGTACTACGGTCATACTCTGGCCTCATACGGAAAATGAGAAGGTCCATAGATGTGTTTACATAAGCCAGGGAAAATCATTACACAGGCACAGTGCTGATTTTTTTTTTTACCCATCTCCTTTTCTCGTCGTTGTTGCTGTCATTGTTTTCTAGCTACGCTTTTAGCCCAATCTCCTGATTCTTCTGAATAATAGATTTTATGGTATCATATCATTCCAAGCGCATCCTCATTTCCTGCTTCTCTGTTTATATGCATTCTTTTTTTTGTTGTTTTCTTTCTAAAATGCTGAAAGTCTTTTGCTTGCTTGTTTTTTCCTACAGCCTTTAGTACTAACCAAGGAGTATCATGTGTACTGCTCAGGGATGCTAGGGATAGGAAGAAGATGAAAAGAAAGGTGGGGAGAAAGAGGAGAAAAATGCATTTTAATTCTCTGGTTTCTGTAAAATCTTGCTTCTACTGCTCACATTTAATGCTCTACAGGCAAATGTGTTTTATTCCCAGGATCTCTACAAGTCTCTCCACACACACTGAAGGTTCTGGCAATTGCTCCCTAGTGCCTGGCCCTTCCAAACTAGTATGTAAACAACACTTTCATAAATTAAGGTCCTTCTCAGCCTAATTGCTTCTTGAACATGTTTTGCAGAGAGAATGGAAGAAAATACTATTCTATCTCTGCCCACTGATTGTGGACTTGGTTTATGTTAGATGTGAGTATTTTACTGTTACCAACAATAGGTAAAGAAAACTAAGATAGTGCTGTGCATTTGTGGGTCAGATCAATTACTTTTACATGTAGTCTTAACATGTGACAATCATTTTAATCCCTGAGTGCCTCCGGCAGTGCATTAAGCAACACAAAAAGGTTTGTCACATGTTTGTCTTCCTCAGTTTCAGAAGTCTGTCAGTTGGAATGTTGCGTAATAAGGAAAAGTATAGATTTGATTTTTGTATAGGAAGGATTGATTTGAGGTTTTTGTTTGTTTGTTTGCTTGCATTTTTAAGAAAAATGGAAGTGTCTTAAAAATTAAGATTTATAATCAGTCAGCCTAAATTTTGGCTACTACATGTTGTCTTTATCCTCACGGAAGTCCATTGAGATAGTCAAGCAAAACCGTTGGACACATTTCTCACCTAGTTTTTTTCTAGATAACATCAGGCCAGGCTAAAGAGAATTTAGATATAACTTGCATATAGAAGTAATTTCCAAGGAAAGACCATTCAGAGAATATTAAGATTGTATGGTTCTTCTTTAAGGAAGGAAATGAGACTTTTTGTGTCTTTTCACTGATTTCTGAAGAATGTTGTCATGCGTGCACCTGTGTTTTGCCCATAGGAGTTCAGAACTTAGCTAATGCTGCCCTAAACCAGGAAGCTCATAGAAAATGTATTGTATATTATTTAATTTTCCTGTTTGTAAAGTGGGATGATATCTCTTCAGGAACATGTCATGCAGCTCAAGTGACTCTCGTGCTCTGCATAACTAATGGAGAATAGTACAAGTGATTAACTAGTAAACATGTCACAGGCCAATATTTGCAATTCCAGCTTGGCTGCATCTGCATATTTAGGTGCTCTCAGCTACTTAGCATTTGAAAATAAGACTCGGACTTCTGTGTGAATTATATGTTTTTGTGTAATTTGTCCTAAATATTTTAAAATCCTTTGCCTAGAAACACTTGTGGAAGTGCAGGGCTGTTATAAAATATATAATTTTTTTGCTTTCTGACATTAATATTTGAATATATTTATACAGACATACTAAAAGAATACTGAATTTCTTTAAAATGGAAATAGTTTATAAGAATTCTCTGTATTCATTACTTTACATAGAAGGAATATGTAGTTTTGTCGTTAATTGCTGACATTTTCCATAATTCATATCTGGCACTGTGCTAAAATAGTTTTTTAATATAATTTTTTTTTTTTTGGTCATGTCTGCTAATTAGGATAAGCATGAATGCCATTTACTCACTAAAATGATAAAAAAGTAATAGTCATCTATTGTCCCTGATCATTATTTCAGTCTATACACTGAGGTTTTAGGTACTCTCCTAAGTGAAAGAGTTGTAATGGTGTTACAAAATGAACACATTTTTTTCTGTTCGAAAGGTCAGATTTTCCTGCTTTGGGAAAAGCAATAGAATACACAGGTATGACACAGGTAGGCTTTTATATTAATTGCAGGATCCCATAAGGTTACTGACAGAAACATGTAGACAGAAATCACATTAATTTATCCAAGGGGAAAAATGGTCTCTATGAATTATCAGGAATGTTCATATGTGATACCTTACTGCTGATTTTGAAAGTGAAATATGCATCCTCACCAAAAGAAAAAGACCTATTAAAGTCTGTAACTAATGAACTTTTCAATAACTTCAAGTAGAATAATAATTTTTCATCCATGCTAGAATAATAGACTGTATTTCTTTCTCTGTCCCACTAATTATTCAGCTTCACACGAAGACTGATAAAAATCAATTACTAATATTACATAGATTAATACTTAATAACCCTCTAAAGAATTACATTTTTTCATAGAAGGATGAAACTTAAAATGAAGGAGTATATATAAAAAAATAACATGGTCTTTCTGAGTTTTGATTTGTAAAGTAAGAAAAAATGTATTAATGTTTTACTCATGGTAAATAATCTAGTTCAATCCAGGAAAAAAAAACCCACAGAAAATAATTATTGCACTTGCTACAAACGCCTACCAAAATAAGGGACTTATAGTCTACAACAGATGAAACTGCCAGAAAGAAAAGAAACAAATTATAGTGGAGTTTTTCTGTTTGGAAATCTTCTCAGGAATCTATATAATGCATCAAGTTTCTGAGCTGTAACTGAGTTGCACAGTAAAAGATACAACTGAATTCTGGGACACTGTAACACATGTATTTGTAGCTACAGCTCTAGAGAGGTTTTTTTGAAGGTTTATACAGTGGTATTGATCTTTCTGGAGCTTCTTCACCACACCATAGTATTGAAACACAGTATTTTGTATTAATTTAGATGCATTATGACACCACAGAAATTTAGTTTCCCAAATCTAGTACTTTCATAGGAAGCCATATCTCTTTATAACGAAAAGTTCAATTTCCATAGCCAGTACTCATGATAAAATTGAAACACTAAAAGATTTTAGGGTCAAGCTTTCCCTTAAGCATATTTTTTTCTTTGTTCCTGTTTGATCTGCTCCTATTAGTGCATTAATTTACAGGTGGTTATATGATGCAGATATATCTGTTATGTATCTCATAATAAGAACTTCATGTTCATTTCTATCTTTGGACCTGTGCATCTAACTATGACAGAAATCAAGGCAAGTTAGTTCCTTTTATCACTTTATCTTCTTACTTAGAACCAGGACTTGCAAGGCCATGACAGGTACCCACTAGGTGCATATGACTAGTAATGGGAATGTCATCACTGTCACCACCAATATCCCTGCAAGGCAAAGACAGCTATTCTGCACAGGGGCTGTGGTCTAGCAGAAAGCCAGGCTAGAAGGAAAGGCAAAATAAAACTTCCACTACCAGCCAGCACGAAGGTTTTGTTCACGTGCTCAGTGTGAGTCAAACCTATTAAATGATAGCACAGTAAATGCAGAAACACTTGACTAGAACATTGTTATTGTTCTAGATGACAGTCACCTCTCAGCTGAAGTTCCTCTGTTCAAGTCTGATAAAGCTGTGACAACTGAGGCTAAATTCTGAGCTGCATCGGTGTTCATCATTAGCATATCTGCTCATTCGTTTTTTTCATTACCGGCCACAGCTTATGTGTTTGTATGTTTTTGGATGTCCTCTGCCTAGAAGTATATCGGATTCTTTGCATACATGTTATGTACGTGTGTGCATATGTATATATAATGTACGTATGTAGTAAATTAATCTGAAAAAAGACTAAGTTGTTAGCAAAAGCTTAAAAACACAATGTAGGAAGCAATACATAGAACTATTTTTAATAATTAGAGAAAGCACGGGAGACAAGTGTTTCATTTGTTCAGAGGAGCCCTAATAAGATGAAGAATAGACATTTTTTAAGCAAAGGAATATCGCAAAAGAAATGAAAAAATAAACTAGAGAAAGAGAAAGGGGAAAGAAGGCAATGAGCAAGCATCCTTCCAGCACTTTTTAGATACGCTTAAAACCAGTGCACAAACCTTGGAACAGATGGTTTTTAAGATAAAAGCCAAACAAAAATGAAAAACATAGCCTCAAGTAGGCTATAACCCTAATACCATTTTTGACAGAAAGCCTAAGCAGGACAACATTCCCAGATACTGTATGTTTCTTTATGTGGAAAACATCACTTTTGCAAATACCTTGGGTTGTGAGGAGTGTCAAACTCTGGATCTTTCTCTCAGCAAGATAGGAACAGTAAAGACCAGAATGAGATTGTTGCGTATTAGCCTACATAGGTAAAAATACAGAGTGAGATATTCATGTCTGATTTCTGGAAGTTCAGACAGTTAAGGGAGCTAAGGTCAATTCTGCTAGGCAACTTGGAGGAAATGTCTCACCTCCTCCTCATCCTAGTTCTTGGAGGTAGTCTGGATCTTCAAAATACTGGCTATAACCTGCATACTCCCTGGTGTTATGTTCAGAAGTTTGTTACGAACAAAAAGGAAACATATCTCATATACAGAACAATGAATTTACTAGTGATACTGGTGGCATAATTATGGTTGATGTTGATATTTGGCAGAAGTCATTACTATTGCAGGTAAAATTATACCCACACAACACACCAATAATAAAAATTGCTCAACCAAAATAAAAGGGACAGGGAAAACAATCATGCAATTAAATAATTAACATTCTACCTTACAGCTGACACTCTTATCTGAACTTCTTTCTCACTGTTCTGGTCACGCATGGTTTCTTTGTCCCTGCCTGTCTCCCTTAGGCAAGTGCAGGGGAATGGTAGCTATGGTGATCTGTTAACTCAGTGGTTTTGGTGGTACCTGCTTCTTCAGGTAATTTTTGCATCTGCTTGGGGCTCTTTTTGTGTTGAAGTTTGTCAGTATGCTTCTTTTCCATTTGGTCTGCAATTCTATACTTTAAAAATGTTTTTCTTACCATTGTTTGCTGGACCTTTGATATAAATGATACAGGGAAGTACTACCTTGTACTGGGGTATTGGTAGGCATTAACTCAAACAGTTAAGCATTAGATCAAACAATTTAGTAAAACAAGTTTGAGCAAGTGCAGAGGTTAATAGTAGTGGACAAGGCCTGTAGTTTAGCAACAACCACAATTTGATATTGCTAGTAGACTTTAGCCACCTGACTGCTTCATAGCTAGTGCAATAAACAATTCAAGACAAATCAAGACAAAACTTTGGGCTATATTGAGATCCTGCTGGGCTACAAGGGCTAGAACAGAATGGAGGAACCAAATGAAAGGAAAAAGTTTTCTCAGTGTGTTCACGACAAAGGGGAAGCACAAAGGCTGGGGTCTTCTTTCCATGTGAATACTGCTATAAATTCACTCAGTGAAGCAACAGCAGCAGCTTAAATGAACCTAAAATCAGGCCTTTAATTTTACTTGAATATGTTTGGCACTTTCCCATGAGAGTGCAGAATTATAGGGAAAGGGTTGACTTTCAATTCACTTTGGCTTGTGTTCCCCCAGTAATACTTGATACTCTGTCCTCAAAATTAAAAACAACTGGCTGAAACTGTAAAGAAATCAAGACTTACCCATTGTCTTTCGTGGGAATTAACTTTATAAAAGAACCATTAGTGTTCTGGAAATTTTCTGCAAATATTTCATTTGGGTGTGATATATTGTATTCTGGTCTGGACTTTAGTAATAATACTATCAAATGAACAATTTTTTAAAAAGGCCACCACCATCTGGTGATTAATATTGGTTAACAACACAGTGATATTTCTTGTCAAGTGAGCCTTTTCTAAATCAATATCACTTTAGAAGTCCCATCTATTATAAATAACAACCTTCTACTTATTCAGTGTTTTCATTCCCTTGAGTTTTGTTGCAACTTTACTTACCATTTCAGCAAACCTGGTCTGACATTCCTAACGTCCTAGCTAGTGCATGCATAATTAACAGTAAGCAAACAGTGTCAGAAAAATTAATAGTGACAGTCAAAGCGCCAAGACCATTTGCTCATCTCTTTTGCCCATATACATGCAGAAATCTTTCTTACAGTCTAACAGAGACATAGCATCATATCTGAGAATCTCATAAAATGAGATGTATTTCCAAGACAAGACAATATTGAAAGGACTTAATGGAAAATTTACCTATGCCTTGGATTTACCTATGCATATTGCACCTCTGGAATAATTTAAATTTGAACTTTCTAAAGAAATTCTTTCTCTGACTTTCTGGATCTTAGCTAGAAAGCAGACATTGTAAAGATATGAGTTTTTTAATTTGTCTCCAAAAAATCTGAAAATTTATGGAATTTCTACACTTTTTCTTTTAATATTGAAGGCTGTATCTTTAGGTCAAAAGATGGAAGACAAAATAAGGACAACAAACATTCCCAAAAGTCTTAAGCTGCTGCCTAACTGCTTTGAGCTCTGTTATGAAGGTTAGAACCCAAACAAGCTTGGTAACAACAGTTCATGTGACAAAATGTATCTGGGTTTTTGGAAAAGTTTTGTGAAATACAACGTGACAGACTGCTGATAAGCCATGAAGCACCCGGCATCCAGGGCAGCTCAGTAGGAAGTATACTGAAGGCAGACAATTTCTAAAGGGATGAGTAATGAAGAAGCAGAAGTGAGAGTGAGAAGTACAAAAGGGTAAAAACACTTTTCTATTGATGAACTACCACCTGAGCTTGGATGATTAGGGTCTAGAGAACAAGTCTTAAGAGGAGCAGCTGAGGGAACTGGGGTTGTTTAGTCTGGAGAAAAGGAGGCTGAGGGGAGACCTCATCGCTCTCTACAACTACCTGAAAGGGGGTTGTAGCAAAGTGGGTGTCGGTCTCTTCTCCCAAGTAACAAGGGATAGGACAAGAGGAAATGGCCTCAAGTTGTGCCAGGGGAGGTTTAAACTGGATATTAAAACAAATTTCTTCACCGAAAGTGTTGTCAAGCATTGGAACAGGCTGCCCAGGGAAGTGGTTGAGTCACCATCCCTGGGGGCATTTAAAAAAAATGTAGATGTGGCATTTAGGACATGGTTTAGTGGGACTTGGCAGTGTTAGGTTATGGCTGGACTTGATGATCTTAAAGGTCTTTTCCAACTTAAATGATTCTATGATTACCCTCAAGAAGCCTTTTCACCTATTTTTTACATCGAAATGAGCTCCTAAGGAAGGAATGGTGTCAGCAATGTCTGCAGTTCTACCTCTAGATTCTTGTTGCCCACAGGTTCAGGTCATACTTCAGTTAATAATACCGACACAGGCATGGTCTCATAGATTAGAACAAAAATCTCTAGTGCATATATGTAAATAGAGGGATTTATTTATATTTTATTATGATTACTGAGCTACAGCAAAGTATTTAAGCTAATATATTTCACTCACCAGTGTAGTCCTAGGGAAGAAGAGGTGACTGGTAAATTCAGAACATTAACATTTCAGAAGTACGCTGCATTGAGTATAAAATTAGAATGTTTGTATTCACAAGCAGTTCTTGAAAGTTAAAAGACCGACATGCCAGTATAGCCTGTATGCATACACGTGCATGTATTTTACATGTGATATTTGTAACTTTAGATAACGGTCTGCAAAGCTCTTTGCTATCATCAAGCAGAACAGACAGCAAAACATTCACAAATATGAACTCTTAAGTGAACTACTGGGGTAATACCTTTGAATTGAAACTTCCATCTATTCCAGTGGTTTGTTTGTTCAGAGGCATTTTTCAATATTCGTCACTGCCACAGCCTACTTCATCTCATCACTCTTGAAAGACGCAACAAATTTCAGACTTGATTTGGATAGCCAAGCGAACATTTTGAGAATTTCCAGGAAAAATTACTTCTTCTTTCTATATTTGCTTTGGAAACGATTGCAAGTGGTGTGCATTTATTTTCTAACAACTCTTCTACATAATACATAATTTATAGCATAGATGTAACATCTACACCATCTATAAACCCTGTGAGGCATGCTTTACACTTCCATCATTAATTTGACCATATTCTAGGAAAACATCTCTGGTCAATGCAGTATATCAGCCACACACAGAGCCTCACTTGAGTCAATGATATTTAAATAAATGCACTTAGCATAGTACAGGAAACTTATTACATGGTCTGCATGTTGCAGAATAACTTCTTCATTAGAAATTAGTGCAAGTCTCTTGAGTTTAGAAAGAAAGGCAGGTTATAATATTGAACTGCAACTGAGTACAACTGCTGAGCACCCAGCTCTGACAGACTTCAAGGTTGACCAGATGCAAATCCTGCAGAGATATATCACGGTGCCCCTACCTGGCTCCTTGGGGAGCAGATTCAGTTTGCCATGTTAAATAAGAAACAAAAAATGGCAGCTCTTGCAGGTACAACTAGTCTTACCATATAACTGCCCTTACTATTTAACATTCATTTTGAGGAAATGGAGGACAGCAAACCAATCCATGACCAGGAACAGCTGAAGCAGCAGAAGTGCCCACCAAACAGAATAAAGTCATGTGAGGAATGTTAAAGACTGCAAAAGGGTCAGTCGTCAAAGTGCTAGCAATCTGCCTGTGGCGATCCAGGAAGAGAAGAGGGAAGATAGCTGGTAGAGCACAATGCAGGCTGAGAAGTAGGAGGGGAGAATGCCTTGTCCAAGGGAGAAGAGAATTGCTTTATCTTTCCTGTACAGCTCATCAGCACCGCTTTCTTCCTACTAAAATCTTTTAAGATGTCTTCATCACTCTTGTGTAGCAGAGATACTGTTTCAGTTACACCTATCTCTTGATACTGTTTTATCCTCTCAATCTCTACCACCCACCCTGCATTTAAATTAATGTCTCCATTGACTGTGTCTGAGATTTAATAACTGTTCACATTATAAAAGAGGGCTTTCAAATTTATTTTTACTTCCTTTTGTTTAAGTGGCTGTGCTGGAAGCTGCAAAAAAGGAATGGTTCAACTGATCCATTTTTTAAAGTATCTGTTATGGTCCTGAACGGCAAATCACTGTAGCAGAAATGGTTTCTGTGATACTGGTAAACAGTCCTAAAGTAAGTTTTTAGATAATTGGAACAAAACTTAATCAATGACAATTTAGAAACAGGTTTATGAAAATGTAGGCTTGTCAGAAGGACAAGAATATATATCCTATTTATGTAGATAATATGCTGATCTCTTTGTGAACTTGGATTTGATTTAGGTTTAAAATATGTGGAGCTTCTTTAAAGAAATATGCTACAGATTTCATTGTACTCTCTCAGGAGTTAAAGGCCAATGACCTCTGGTAGGGCCACACTGAAGAAAATGAGTGAAGTTTTGAATAAATATGGTGTTGTGTATGACATTATCTCTGTTTGGGATTGCTCTTTATATTTCTCTCATAACTATATAATATACTATGTGAAAGGTGAAAAAAAGTATTGAAATTGACTTAAGAAAGAGCTCTGTTGATCACTCCTAAACTGTCTCTGCAGCCTGACTCACAATTACCGTCAATTTTCCTTTAAAAGAATTACAACTATTGCAAATATTAAATGTGTGCTTTGCAATTACTACTGCTTTCTGGTAAAGGTGTATAATATGAGAAGATCAACTAACATATAAAGAGATTACAGTGACTGAGTTCTGGCTATTAAAGAGGTTCTGTAACTCAGTTGTGTAATTTCAGTTGAAATTACTAACGTGCATTACCTTGGTCTAACCAGGTGAGTGAAGGTAATTCAGTGGAAAAAGGCACAAAAGTTGACTTTAATTCCATCATCATTTCACTAGTGTATGATTTTGTTATGTGAAAAATGTATTGTGTTCATGTAGACATTGCTCATAAACAACGTGCTTTACGTTACACCTTGGGAAACTGCTTGCTTTTGGATGTTAGTTTTAATTATTTTGGGTAGTCTTAATACTGCTTTTCCATATTTTAAAAAGTTGAATTAGATAAAACAAGCAAATTTGCCTCATAATGTTTTAGAAGCGTATGAAGAACTTCTAGGGCAAAACCAGCTGATATTATTTAAGAAAAGCAGACTGTTTTGCACCACTTAAAATAATTTGAAAGTCTCTGTCACATTGGTAATAAAACAACTCACTGTGTCAAAAGGGCTTATGTAAATTCTATTACTAAACAATCATATTCTTGTCATTCAGTTTCTGGGAACACCTGGTTTGCAGTGTGCAGGTAGCATATTCACAAGGAAGAGTTCTTGAGAGCTGATCCTCTGCTGATACTCTGTACTATTTCATCCAGATAACTTTTGACCCCAACCACAAAACTCCATATATGTGGTTTGCTCCTCAGGAGACTGGAAGTTAAGATGCAAGAAAGCTAGGGTTTTTTTTTTTCAATTTATACAGTCACAGTTATGGATTACATTGTACACATGTTTTGTTTAGTCTTCTACAGGTAAGGCCAAAGGCATAATTGAAGTACTAATTAATGCCTCTGTCTCTCTTTTCCAGCCCTAATCCTTTCAAAATGAAATCAAATTAAACACAGAAACAGTGGTTGTTTTATGCATTACTTTGCATTTTAAATGTTTGATTACAGGATCACAGATTTTGACACCTCATTTATTTATCTGCAAAATGTGTGCTTTTTATGTATTAGTTACAGAGCTCTTCACTTCTGCAAAAAGATATGATCATGATCAATATTTCTATTGATTTCTTTAATTTAACACAGATGCCAAACCTTATATTCTCTCTATTCATAACATTTTATGGAAGGTGTTTCTGATGCATTTTGCTTTACCTTCACAAAGATGTTAAGAGTCTTTTATAACCTATGGCAGTACAGAATAAAAAAAGCCTGTGATCATAAGCGAATAAAGTTTCAAAGTGTAAAAGAATGGAGTGAAGTCCTCATTTTGAGAGCAGCTGCAGATACATTGAAAAACATCTGGAATAAGCAAGAATATTTCTCCATCCATTACCCACGACTTTATTCAGCACTCCACGAATGTTCCTCCTGAGCTTTCCATGAATTTGGATGGAAATGTTTCTTATTACCATGGAGCAGTCAGTCAAAATGGTTGCTATAGAAAACTTTATAACTAAATATTCTCCTTCCTTTCATTGAAATTGTATTTCTCACCAAGTTTCTAAACAATTATTGTGTGCCTCCATGTTCCAGCTTATTTTCTTTTCTGGAAATTTCACTGTATTTATGTTATCTGTGCTGTAGCCCATTGAAGAAGAATTTGCATCAGGTAGATATCAAACATTTCAACCAATTTCATAAACAACTGTTTTTTAATAGTATTCTTAAATGACTCTAGAAGGATTTTCATCATGATGTAGCCAGTCACTTTCCTGTGACCTGCAGCTCTAGTTTCTCATCACAAAACTCTGGGCGGGGGAGGGGGGGGGGGGGGGGGAAGAAGCAGCAGAATCATATTTAAAAATTACAGAAGCTGCAAGCTGTTGATGGAAAATAAGTAAAGGATGAGAGATATTTTTATTATTATTTTCCACATGTCAAGCAAATGTTCATTATGCAACAAACCCTTCAAGATAAGCCAGCTGCCCAGGAGGTTGAGTGAATTAATTGTCCAGCTGTGAGGGAAATGAAAGAGAGCTACCTACGCTTGTTCCTCCATGCTCTCCCTCTCCACTGGAGGGTCTGCTTTAATGAAGGGCTAGCATTGGTTTTGTGGGGTGTTTGCTTGCCTGCTGGGGCTTTTGTTTGATTTGTTTATGCTTGTTTTGCATAACATTGTGCAAAATATCACTTGCACATAATTTTGCTCCTCCTTAGCTGATGGTTAAAATCAAAATTAATAGGATAAATAGGACTTATAGAGCACTAATATGGAGTCTAGCTGTTTCAGCTGGTTTTGCTTTAATAAGAATACTACTACCCAGTAGAGACATGAAATCACTAAAGTTGAAAAGAAGAACTGCATGAGTTTTGATTTTTTCTGTAACATAAAATGAACAGCCAGCTATCATCACCAGCAGCAAAAAAAGACATTGGCAATGAATTTTGTAAAACAAAAAAGATCAGAGGATGAATGAGATACTACAATGATGTCAGTCACAAGCATTTCTTTGGTTGCACTACAATTATGTAATTTTCAAATTAACTAGGCCCTGATACGTAAAGTATATCAAGAGGTAAATTCAGTACATATTGGTGCTACAAGACATTTGGTTACCCATGCATTATAGCTAACTAAATATAAAAACTAAGTTTCTGTAAAATATTTAAATCACTTTTAAAAATTATACTATTCATTCATCCATGCTTGGCTGCACAAACACATAATTTTTGCATCTACAAAAAATGTGACCTATTATTTTTTTAGCATTAAAGTTGAAATGAGAATTCTCTGCCTACCTGCGTGCAAAATTCAGTCTTCAGATAATAATCTGATTGTCGGAAGTGTGACTGCTTTTATGGAAGAGATCTGTCCCATCTAATTTGGTAATGTGTTTCTATATAGCTGCTTTTTTGTTCTTTTGGCTGCAAACAGAAGTGCCAAAAATACAGTGATGGCGGGACTGGATCACTCAAATGTTTGCCTATGTTCCATCAAGAAGTTCATAGTTTTCTGAACTTATACCACTCTCCTCATCCTGAGATATAGAATAGCACTAGTATTTTGGATAGATTTATGATTATAAAATGCATTTACACAGATGATTAATCTGATATGGGAAGGCACCCTGTAGTAGCATAGGCACCTTCACGCTTTTTTAATAGCAAAGAATAGAAATAGCTAAACAAAACCAGTCATATACTAGGAATAAACCTGGCAATCAGCAAAGACTTCAGAAATAATTCTTTATTTTTTAACTCACGGAATTACAGAATTAATAATTCAAAATTTAAATATTTGACTTAGGACATGCCAGGTAGTCTGCTAACTATCTTGAGCTTATCAAGTAAACATCAGCTTTTAATTTTAATCAATTTTGAAGTTTAAAGAAGCTTTTATAATTTGTCTTGGAATCAACCATGGTTAAGATTTTCAGTAATGATTGCCTAGATTTAGTCTCCTGTATTCAGTCTCTGAGGAAGCATTGACTTTATGGCATTCTGAACATGCTCTCTATCTGTGTAAAAGAAGTTGGTACTGCAGATATAAAGTTGTCTCTTCTGGAAGTAAGGGTGGAAACTGGCTTAGTTTTTTGAAAAATACAGAAAAATATGCAATAGATAGCAGAGGTATCACTGAAACTATAAAAAGAGTAAGCAGTGCTAGAACAGATGTTTCATCCTCTTTCAATCATGTTTCTTTCCAAGACACCTTGAATTTTAATCTGCATCTTAATAAAATTAAAGACTGAAACCCTGTTTTGCTAAGTCAATGGCAAAAATTCAGCTGATACATTTTCATATTAAAATCAGGGATCATATCCTGTTAGTGTCACCTGAATGTATTATAATTTTATGTTGTTGATTCAGCATTCATATAAATGCTATAGGCCTATATACCTAGTCATTTAATTGCTGTTTGCTGCATCAAAACATGCAAAATGTAAGGAAAAAGCTTTAAAAAGGAGTACTCTGCCTTCCATTGCAATGGTCTATAGCAATAAACAATAGATCTGCAGCTGCACAATGGGATCTAATGCCATGCTTAAGATACTAGCATACAAATGGCATAACATAACAGAAAATGACACATCATAGGTTATTACTGGCTCACTGACTCAAAGAAAGGAAGAGAGGATATTAATTAAAACCAGTGACGGCTTAGAGAGGAGAGCTGTGGGGGATGGGGAAGTATACAGATAGATAATGTCCAGAAGAGATCTAACATTGAAATGATTCCCTTCTGCCTCTAAAGAGAAAACATGGTCTGTGACAAGCACAGTCCATTAACTGATGTGACCTGATTAGGCTTATTAATGCTGCTGGCTATATTATTAAGACAAATGAGAAGCAGAGAAGCCAGGACTGTATAGGCAAACAGATCCCACCTGGGTGGCTGCTTCAGTTTAATTCTTTTTACACTGCATGAGTAAACCAAATGTCAAAGTTCAAGACAGCCAGTCAAGCAACTGATGGGATTACAGTTCAGGATGAAAAGATGGGGGGAGGGTGGGGAGGAATGATGAATGCTCTTTCACCAGAGGAATTATAAACAAATGTAATCTTTCTTGATAAAGTATTTAATCCTCCTCCCTGTCTCAGGTCATTTAACACATACTTACATGGTGAAAAGAAGTATTTTTCAAAATTACAGTTCTTACCTCATAAATTAAAGTGTGTGTCAAAACAATTACTGAGTTTATTACATTTCCCCCAATACATGAAAAAGAATTTTTGTTTTGAAATAAGTTACAGAAATGAGTGGAGGAAAATACAATCTATATTACTCTATTATAAAAAAGGAAAACAGAATTAGAATATAGAAAAGCTGTAACTGCTATTTTTTTTATTAATGATTCCCAAACTAAAAACAAATATTCAAAACATAATTCTAATATTACATGAATTCGTATAACAATCAAATTACACTATTGCTTTCTGCCATTTAGAGACAGAAACTTATAAACCAGCAAAACCAAAATGACAGAGACCATCGTTGTTAGCTTATTCATTGAAAGTAACAGAGAAGAATCAGTATATTGAGTGTACATTGCAAGGTTCTGGTAGCCAGGCGGCTGCAGGGGTGGTGGCTTTTATGAGAAGAGACCAGGAGCTGCTGCCACGTCAGACAGAGCCGGTTCCAGCCTGCTCCAAAACAGACCTGCCACTGCCCAAAGCTAAGCCCATCAACAATGCTGGTGGCACCTCTTTGGTAAAGGTGAGAAAGGGTAAAGAACACTGCACAGCAGCTGTGACAGACAGGAGTGAGAAAAAAATGTGAGAGAAACAGCCCTGCAGACACCAAGGTCAGTGAAGAAAGATGGAGAGGAGCTGCTTCATGTGCTGGAGCAGAGATTCCCCTGCAGCCCACGGAGAAGACCACGGTGACGCAGGTTGTCCCCCTGCAGCCTGTAGAGGACCACAGTGGAGCAGCTATCTGCATTGCAGCCTCTGGAGGACCCCACACCGCAGCAGGTGGATGTGGCCTGAAGGAAGCTGCAGCCAGAGGAGAGCCCATGTTGGAGCAGGCTCCTGGCAGGAACTGGCTGTGGAGAAGAACCCATGCAGGAGCAGTTTTTCTGGGAGGAGCTGTGGCCCATAGGCGACCCATTCTGGAGCAGTATGTTCCTGAAGGATTGTACCCCGTAGAAAGCACCCGTGCTGGAGCTGGAGCTGCAGCCTGTGGGAAGGACCCATGTAGGAATAGTTCATGAAGGACTGTACCCCATGGGAGGGACCCCATGCTGGAACAGGGGAACAGCATGGGGATGAAGGAGTAGCAGAGAGGAGCTGTTCTGAACTGACTGTAATTCCCATTCCCAATCCCCTGTGCCACTTAGGGGCAGGGGAGGTAGAAGAGCTGGGAATGAAGGAGTGAACTTGAGCCTGGGAACAACGGGGGTGGGGAGAAGAGGTTTTTAATTTTGTTTTTATTTCTCACTGTCCTACTCTATTTTTTAATTGGCAATAAACCAGATTAATTTCCCCCATCAGATCTATTTTGCCTGTGGTGGTAATTGGTGAGCAATCTCCCTGTCCTTGTCTCGACCCACAGACTTTTCCATCTTACTTTCGCCCCCTGTCTTTGCTGAGGAAGGGGTGAGAGAAGAGTTTGGTGGACACCTGGCAGCCAGCCACGATCAACCCACCACAGTCAGACATAGTGGATACAGACTATCATCTCATCCTATAGTAGCTGGTTTACTTAAATGTTTAGGGGTTTCTGTCAAACAACTTCTGCTTTTTGCAAATAGATAATCATAGACTAGGACTTATACTTAGTACAGGACCTATTTAGTGAACACTGTGTATGCTTAATTAAAGAAAAATGCAGCTGAAAATTTTGAAGGCTATATCTCCTGCAGATGTCCAGACTAGAAAGACAGGTGGAAATGAAAGTATGGTGGAAATTAAATGGTTAAATAAGTGTTTTGGGGTTTTTTGTTTGGTTTTTTTTTTTTTTTTGGTCATCCAGCTTTTCAAATGCAGCTATTCCTAAGGCCAGCCCCTAAATCAGTACCTGTACAGATACAGCATTGTAAGCATGTTAAAGAGAGAAACTGCATGTGAAAACAAACCACACAATAACTCAGTTATTTAGGAAAGAGAGTGGATCCTATCATTCCCAAAGGTTTTAAAGGTAGCTCTAGGCACAAAAAGGTACTTGCTGAGATCAGGATTCAAGAAGTACACTTATGCCAAGGACACAGTGCAGAAATTGCTGTTATGTTTATAAGTATGCATCAGATTTGATGACATGCATATTCTGAATTAGGAGTACTGTTTGGCTCCTTCACATATAAAAGTGATTGCTTTCTAGTCGTATGGATGGCATGCATGAAATCAAGCATCTGGAGATAGAAATGTCTGTGATTCTGCAAAGACATATTTTCCCTGTCCACTTGAAGCATAATAGATACATTCCTCATCTAGGTCTAAGTGGACAGTTACATCTGCATGATACAACATGTGTAGAGACACAAGTTTGGTTAGAGCTGTGTTTGTATATTGCCAGGGTTGTGCTTCTCAGAAGAACTACTTGACTACATCCTATCACTGTTATTCTGGTTTTGGTTCTAGTATAGCTTCATTGGTAATATTTTGTGGGATCTTACCACATATTTCTTGTCCTGAGCAGCGTTAAACTTGCCATTTTGTAAGGGAAGGCTCTAAAGGGAACTTTATTTGGGCAAAACAACAAGAAAAGGAGTAAATATGGACAAAATATGGCCAAAACCAAAAATATGGGCAAGTATGGAGAGACAGAAAAGAAAAAGAGAGGAGATAAATTATGAAAGAATAATGGATATAAGCAAAGTTAAAGAACTAACAGTTAGAGAAAGTGCCTGGAAATGTGTAAGAAATCTAAACATCTGTAGCTCTTGGACCATGATGGACTGTGTTTTGCAAAGCATTGCACATTGCTTTGGAGACTGAGAAGGAAGACCTGTAAACTTGGCTTACTGGTACAAGATTGTAAAGCACAGAGAAATGTGTTCACAAGGAGGAAGTAACAGTGGCCTGGACAAGGACTATCTGCAATGAAGAGTAACGAGAAGAAAGGTAATAAACTGATCCACGCAACATCTTAGACATGAGCAAATATACACTAATGTGCAACATATTGTGAAGAGAAAAAAAAGGAGGATCTGTACACCTTAATACATAGACAAAATTATGACCTAACTGGTTCAGCCTTAGACTGGTGGCGTAAATCACACGATTGGATTATTATTATTTTAAAGAACATCAATTTCTCAGGTTCTTAGGATAGGCAAAGAAATAAGAGACAAAGGGCTATGTATTTCAGGGGTACATGCTTTTGCATGAAGGTCTGGAATACAGAGGGAGATAGACTTTCTGAAAGGTTCTGGGTCATGGTAGGTCACATTCCTTCCTCAGAAGGAATGCATCTAGTCTAGCATGAAAAATTATCAGAAACAACCAAAAATTTCTTAAAGAAACTATATTAAAAGCACAGATTCAAAATACCCATTTTGGAAGAAAGATGGGAGCCTTAATGAGAGACCAGGCTGGCTGTACCATAAGTTTTTTCAGAAATCTCAGGTTAATAGACACAACAGACAAAGTAGATAATGGCATCTACTAGGGATAAACCCTGGAGTATAGCGTGTGCATTAGGACCAAAAATCAAAGTAACATCTTCGTTCCCTTCATTCACCAGAAAATTCAGTAGGAAGTTCACTGACTACTTTTGTGAGAAAGGGTCAAAGCTCTCCCACATCTAACGGTTCTACTCATTAATTTCTATTTGAAAATTAATGGAGGATATGTAACATATCAGAAATCTAGAAATATTTTGCCTGTCTGAAACAAACAAAAAAAAGACTCAAAATACTATGTATCATTTAGCTGAGGTCCAATTCTCAGCAGAACTTTGAAGCAAATAATCCTACAACCTATTTGTAAATATCTTGAAAAAAATTTGAGTATCAGCCAACACTCAGTTGGTGAAGATATTTCCCTGTCTAGTCAAATTTCCACCTTCTGCAGTGTATTGCTTCTAATGAACAAAGAATAAGTTTCCCATATGTAGACGTTAGTAAAGCCTGGGATACTATTTCATGTGACATTCCAGGGCAAGTTAGGGGAACATAACCTGGATGAAACCTCATTCAAATGGATGCAGAACTGTTCAGGAAACTCTTCAGTAACTTGCAGCTGAAGGTCACAGTCAAAACTGAAAAAAACATGTTGATTGCTGTTTTTTGTGGAAATTGGACCACAATCTTTTACTATTCAGTGTTTTCAAGCTCAGTAATGTTGGAATAGCAGGTACACTTACCAAGTATACAAACTGCACCAAACAAAGAGGTATTGCAAGCTATGTTGGACTGTATCCATTTTATTTGGTTGTTCACATGGTTGTTAGATGCTCTGCATAGCTCTCTGCTTCTAATGCAATCGCTTTCTACACAGCCATGCTATGGCCAGCAATCTGCAGACTGTAACTCCTCCTTTTTTCCCTGTGCTTTATTCTTTGAATGTTCTTTCCCGCTAAGTACCATACAGATAACCTGCCATTCTGGTTCTGTCTTCAGGAGGGAGTGATATGGCACACTGCAAATCACTGCATTTATTTCAGTAAACATTTTGTTTGGCTTTTTCACTCTGTTTTTTTCATTAAAAGCCTTTAATAGGGATTAGCCTTTAACTGAAATCCACACTCAATCACCATTTCTCTTTCACTTGCATTGCTGTAGTAAAAAATTAATAAAAATTCCAGAACGAGCATATAAGCATGTAAAATATATAAAATTACTAGTATATACATGAGAATTCTGTAATCATACAAAGGAAAAAGAAACACTGAAGCCTTTTAAAAGAGATCAGCATTAATTCTGATTGGTTTTAGTATTTAGTTATTCAAGAAGTTGGGTAATTGCTAACAACACATAGCAAAAAAAATACCCTGGTGACCTGCTCTAAATCCTGAAATCAATGCCAGGCAAAGGGCTACTGTCTAATCAAGCCAACTAAAGGATTTTAAAGCTTTCAGCTACTTTCAAAAGCACAAGAGGCCAGCAAGTGCACAGAAACAGAGTTTCAATTGTACTTGCATAATGAGCAAAACCACTGCATCTGTCTTTAGTAAACACATTAGTGAAAAAGCAAGGAAATCAAGTGTTGTTTCAGCACAGAAATATGATCTAAGTAGCTGTAACTCTCCATGAGTGTTCTGTGTGTCTATCTGATATATAATCAGTTCACAGAACCAAAGATGGATATGGCAGGACAGCCATTTTTTTCTCAAATTGAGCTGTGCAAATCTGTACAATGAATTATTTTATCAGCTGAATTTGACCTATTTTTACTCTTTAAATCAGTGGGTTTATGAAAGTGGCCATGTTTTCCAGAATCTGATATATGATTTTTGTTAGGAAATCTGTCTAAGGAATCAAGCAAGTTTTGAACTTCTGTAGCAGGTTAATTCATTTTTTTTAAACAGGACTAGATGTATAATCAAGGCAATTCTTTCTAATCTACTTTCGTCTTTAAATCTGTTTTATTTATAGTGGTCTTTTGAACAGAGATGGACAAAGTAGCGAAAAAGAGCAATTAAATTAACACAAAACTAATTACACTCTCAAAGCACAAGTTTAAAATAAACTTGCTCTCATTCAAACAGTAGGTATACCCTTAACACATTTAAATTTTGAGTATTACTTTGGTATGGTACTTGAACACTTGAGTAGTAAAGAATTTCAGTTTTCCCAACTGGATACACATAGTTATCCTAATGTCTTGCTATTGAACATGGTTAGACACCTATTTAGCCAGAGACTGTTCATGCACAAAGAATAAGAACTGAGTACAGGTACCTTTCTTAAAATGCCTAACTGATATGAGCTGAATGCGTACAAAGGCCAGTGTTTTTTCAAGGGAGCTAATGTAACTACCAGTGCCAACTTGGAAAGACCATCCATAATCCGAACAATCACATTCCTTTGACAGCTGCAAGAATAGATGTGATTTGATGGTATTCAATAGTTCATTTTAATGAGATCCCAATGATTGGTATTAGTCTTCATTTCTTTATCAGTGGCAGTCAGTTAAATGTACAAGCAGGATAAGATCCTGACAAATTAACTTTAGAGTTAGGGGGAGGAAAAATGCATGCATGATAAATGTCACATTGCCATGTCTCTCAGATATGATGTTCTGAAAGTGGTCTTCTCTAGGGCAGCGGGAAAACCCTACGAGTGATAATTTAAGGTACAGAAAAAGAGCCTACATATTTGGGGTTTTTATGCAGCACACCTGCACACTAAAATTGAACTGATCCTGACTGAAATCCTTACAAAACTAAGTAAACTGGTGTATTTTTTTTAAATGAAAGTCAGAGAACTTAGCTTGAAATCTGAATTTTATCGCTTGTGGAGCCATTTTACTATGCATCGTTGAGTCTTGACAGTGTTAACATATAAAGCCCTTTCTCTTCAGTGCAAAACCCGAGTTTTATTCAAAGATGAAATTTTTTATTTATGAAACTTGTTCAAAGGGAAAAAATGGACTTTTAGTTCAAGCTTCAAATGTATTGCATGACTACTTAGCTAACATAACACATGGGAATAGTCATCTCCATCAAGTGAAGCAAAAATGACTGAAACCCTCTGAAAAGTGTTACAAGAGCTTTTTTCCCACTGCTGTGGAAAGCAAGAAGTAAAGGAAGCAATGTTTAAAATAAAGTAAATAAATAATTTCTAGTTACCTTTAAAAAGCTGTCTCATTCTTTGCACAAAACCACCTGTAGTTTTACAGAACATTCCAAGCAATTAGATTTAAAGGCACAACAAAACAGTATCTTTTGCCATGCCTGAAATAAAAAGTACATTGTCTTATGGCAAACACCATTACAAATGGTGATGTCCAGTACCAACTTACTCAGGAAGCAGATCATGTACTATGCCCTGAATATGTATTACGTAGCATTCAGCATTTTTTCCTCCGCAGTACTGCTGCAGTACTGGCCAAACCTCAGGGGGTATTTGTTTCAATACAGAGGTATGCATTTTTTTGTGTGAGTAGTATCGTTTATCATGCTAAGTTATGTTTTAGAGGCTCCTCTATCTTCATTCACATTAAGAAATCGATCACACTTCTGCATGCGCTTCTTCAGATTCAGTCTGAAGTTTATAGGAGTGGCAAAACCTAGTGGCATGGAGGGAATGCAAAAGATTTTTCAGCTCTGCAGTCTTCAGTTTGGTAACTAGGCTTTGTTACCCAACAGAAAACCAATGAATATATTCTCTGAGCTAGATGTATTAAATCACATCAGCTGCTATCAAGCTCTATCCACAGCAACAAAATAAGAACAATTAGGTTGTTCCCATGGCTGGGAAGGGCAGGGCTGTGGGGAGCTGGAGACTGGCCCTGCTGAGGCATCACTGGGGCAGGGACTGCCTCCAGTGCATGGTTGTCAAGTTAAATGCACAAGAACACTTTAACATAAATCGTTATCTGATTGTCTGCCCAAACTTGATAGCAAAAATTAATCATGAGATTTTTGAAAGCATTTGGGTTGCTAATGTTTCATTTTTCACTAAATGAAGAATATAAGAAAACCAGAAGAGTTCAGAAAATGTTTTTCTACTTTAGATTTCCTATTTACTTGTATTTCTGCCATACCTGAGACACAACTCATACAAAATGCAATAAATTTAAATCAAATTTACTTACAAATAAAAACCAAGTAATAAAACTAGCCAGTGGAATTGCATAAGGGGAGCCTGGACTTTGTCTCCTCAGTCTTTAAGCCAACAAATGAAATCAAGTCTCCTACTAGACAGAGGACTAAGTGCCAGACAAGCTAAATGAATACTTCAGCTCCCAGTATTAATGACAAGGAGAAGGCTGCTGAAAGCAGAGCTCCTGATTCCCTCATGCTTATGTTCCTGCCATGAAACATGATAAGTTAACAGCTATGACTCCCAAGTGCTGCACTGGATGACATCTTTGTAGTCATCATACAAAAAAACCTTTCTTATTGTTGTGTGTCTGTCAACAGTGTGAACACTCTGCAGTTGGATGTGTGACTTAGAGCAAAAAATCATTTAGAAAGCCCTGCTGGGAAGCAGTTTCACTCCATCCACCAATACACAAAAGATAGCTCTTCATGCCCAGCCACACAAAATTTAGGCTTTAGGAGCAGCAATATCCTGATGTAGGTCAGCCCAGCACTGTGTTTTGTGCAGGACAGAGGATAAAACCCATCATTATCTATTTTAATACCACAGCATTGATTTATAGGCAGTTACCTGCATTTTGGCTTATATGTAGTGGTTAGAATAGGAAATTTTTGAATAAAAGACGATTGAATCTCACATGTCAGTCATATTTTTCCTATACATAATATTCCATAATGCTCTGTAAGGCTCTTAGATAATGTAGAAGCATCAGTCATGGCTAAAATATAGATCAGAACTGTGCCTGCCACAGGATTTTTGAAACAGAAAAATAAATGCCTCTAGCACATAATACCCACTGTCATTTCTCTCCTAATATGCCCCGGATATCTTGCAATGCAAAGCAATTTTCCCCCAGGAAGACTATCAGGGTAGCATCTTTGAACTGAGGGACAACCTGAGTCTATTTCAAATGGAAGCAGCAGAACAGGCGAGCCACCCCAGAATTAAGTGGTCCCTTCAATCTTGCAGTTCATGCAACAATGCTAAAAAACAGACACAGACACATAAATATAAATACATCATATGGAAATAATCTAGCTCCAATGTCACCCCAAATGACTAAGAATGAATATCCCAGTCAGTAAGTATAAATTCCAGAGGTCTTGTTTCATTCGTATCAACTCTCAATAATTTTCCCACTTTAATAATTTCTCTATACCAGACTACATATATCACCAAAAAGAAAGCTTTTTTTTTTTTCCAGTTTGATGCAACAAAAGCCCTTGGTTCTATCAAATAAACACAATAGTAAAGATGATGTATTGAAACTTTTCAGTATAAGTATAAAAGCTATCTGGTTTTGACACAAGTGTATGGAATTTGTTGCTCTGCTGTGACTTTCTGCTTCTCTCTTTAAAATACTGTTTCTCAGTAATTTAAACTCTTTATTCAAAACAATTTATTAATTTTACCATATATTTAAAATGTTTAAAATGAAACAGTATATCAAGGGTATCAAACAGTATGTGTGGTGTGAATCTGTGGAAGGTGTGGATCTGCTTTACTGGATAAAATTGGATCTATAAGCAGAACTTTGTAATATAAGACTTTTATTTTTCTGGTGTTCCTAGAATATTCTAAATAAAGCAGGCAGAGTTATTTATTTATATGAGCAAGATTTTCTCTTGCATTTTGTGCAGAAGCATGTTAAATGCCCATACCTAACTGGATTATATGACTACTGTGGCCAGTATATTTGCGTGAGTTCAGAATAAATAAATAAGCTGTTAAACATGGGTGGTAGGTGTCACATTTGCAAATTGCACTGACAGAACTAATAAAATGCTGTAAGTTAGATATAGGCTTGTGTATCCTTATGAATTTCAAATACAAGAAACAAATTTTCAGTTTATCAAGTAGGAAGGAATACATAGCTCACTGCAACACAATCAGTTCACCACAAAATCTTAGTGTATTATCAATAAACTCTAAGTATATGTTGCATGCAATCTTCATTCTGCAAAAGGAAGAAAATAATTATAAGCTACAATGTATTTACTTTATATGTATATATCATTGCACAGATGTATACACAAAGAAAGGTCTTCATAGAGTCATTTATAATCCAAGTCCTATACATATATGTTATTACAATCAATATGATTACACCATGTTCTGTTAAATTACATATATGACTTTTTTCTCAGTAAGCAGCATTTGGACTTTTTTTTTATGAAAATCAGTCTATATTTACATAGCCAGTATAAAACTTTATCAGGTAATAAAAGTAGTTCCTTTAAAAAGTTTAGGTACTGGAAAGAAGAGGAGTAATTCTAATAAAAACACTCACTAATTTACAGGTAAGAAGTAAATGTGTTTTGGTGACACATGCCTTTTCTTATGCATAATATGAATAATTTATTTGCTTATTACGTGGGTAATGTAAAATTTGTAAATTCTTATGCTTAAAATATTAATTTCCTTTCTTTCAAATTATCACATTTGTAACAAAAGATGTGATCGTTCAAGGCATTCTTCTCAATTACCACTTCCAATAATAGATGTATTTAAACAGTTGGTTGGGTTTGCTTTGAATTTTTTAAGTTTTAACATATATAGTTGGAAACTTTAATGTCAAAGTTTTCTTTGAGCTACCCTGATACTGAATAAAGCACATAGCTAAGTTAGTTTTTCACCAGCTATTTTGTCAGCTACAATCTCAAGCATAATATGAAAGAACCCCATGAATATCAGAGGTGATGTGATTAATAGTTGAGAAATATAATGGTTCACAGTTCTATTTCTCTTTAAAACTGATTCTCTGAATATTTTATGTGGTTGCTCTGCAATCTCAGCTCTCAGTAATTTAATTAAGTAATGACTCACTTCAGAGCATTTTGAATGGGATAATAGATGCCTGTGGAGAGTATAGGATGAGTAGAGGCCAGCAGTTCTTTGACTTCAGTTTCATATTTCATTGGAGTTTAAATGGACTTGTGGGTTCATTTTTCTGACTGGCATTATCTACAGATGAACCAAGCCAGCTGAAAAAGGTTCATGAACTGCATTTGTAACTGGGTGACAGGCAAATTTGAAAGACACAGGAGGGGACGGAGGTAAGTATTACAGGGCTGGAAATTATTTGATGGTTTCTTCATATTCCAAACCATTAGGCATGAAACACTGGAACCAGTTTTAACCCTAGTCATTTGGTCTCAATTTTAATATCTCTTCCCTTTGCCAGAAGCCAGATTTTTTTTTTTTTTTTTTCCATTGCCACTAGGCAAAATTTCTTTGGGTTGAAGCAGTTTTTAAAAACAACCCCAGGAAGATGGTGCAGAACAGCGATGCTGTACCTAACAACAAATTGTAGCTGTGTGACTTCCAAAGCCCCACAACCAGCATGGAAAAAAGGCTCTACCAGTTCTGTATCCACAACATGACTGTTGCCACTCAGTTGCATACCATGTGAAAAAGTATCAACTTTTGTTTATTTTAAATCTGTTAACTAGAAACTTGTTTTACGGCTTCTAGTTCTTCTGTTGTGAAAAATAGCAATAGTAATTTTCCTGCATGACAGTTCTAATTTTATAATTTTTTTTTATAATTTATTAAATAATATTCTCATCAATCCTTTCTTTTCCATATTGAAGAGTCATAACTCTTAAAATCTCCTGAGATGGGTGCTATTTCATATCTCTGAACATTGTTCTTGATTTCTGTGTGCTTTCTCTAGTTTTCCTATGGGACCAGACTGTTTTACTGAGTAGTTGAAATGTGGACTCACTCTGGGTTTTCTAAGTAGCATAATGACACTTTCTAATTGGTTTTCTATTATTGCCTAATAATTCTTAACACCAGATTTATTTGTGTTGTTTTTGATGACTGCTTAGCAGATATTTAGATAGAATCAGTAACTCAAAATATCCTCCTTGAATAATAACAATTTATTCTGAGCTCATGGTGCAGGTCCATTTTGGATTGGATTTGCCTTTGCTCATTACATCAGTGCGTTTATTTCAGTTTCATCCACAATTTTAGTACATGCACTAAATATCCATTGATTGCTTTGCAAGTCTTCACAGTTTGCTTTTCTAGATTATCTTTGACTCTAGCAAACAATTCCAGTCCTAGCATAATGCCTAACAGTACTTTTTACACTGAGAAGCCTTCCAAAGTATTCCTGTACTTTGTTTCCTGTTCTTAAATCAGTTTTTAAGATCATGTCATTCCATAATAGGTTTGATGAAGGACCTTGTCAAAAGCGTATTGGAAATCCAAGTGTACTAAATCAATCAGATTATCCTTATTCAAAGGCTTGTCGACACCTTCAAGAAATTCTAGTAGATTAGCCTTCTACATAAACTAGATTTAGTTTTCCCTCACATATGCTATGAATTGTTGTGTCCACTTGATTTTGCTGTTTGTGACAGTTTCTAGACAGTTTTTAAGAAATATTTAAGAATAGAACAGGCAGGTTTTGAATTTTTCTAGCAGTTTCACCCCAGGTTCTTAAAACACTTAACAAAAAGGGATTTTCAAAGCGGAACATTAAAGTTGAGCTCCTAAATCACCTAGTTTTAAGGTTCCAGATTATTAGTAGAAATCATCACCAGGAAGCTTCAGCACTTTTCATTTTAGCATCTTCTGTTTAGTGTATATTGATATATGGAAAGAATTTATTTCAGGCAAGCATATTTGAACAGTTGAGACTAATTAGTTACACACTGGTAGAAACACGAGTAAGTTATTTGCTAATATGCATATATTAGGGTATTTGCTTAAGGACAGATAGAGAATCAATGGCAGAGACAGAAAAAAGATTATTTCTTTATGAATGCATCAACATTTCTTTTTCATGGAACAGAATTTTACTTTTATTATACTAAGCTCAAGGAAGAAGTTTTCTTCTACTGTTACTCTTCTTGCTAGTAAAATATTTGGCCTTGATTCTACATCATTATATACATAAAGTACTTTCTTATCACTAGGTGAACTACAGTTTCATGTCCAATATTACTGGATCCCATATGGTTATTCCTCTTTCCTGTGTGTATTGTGAAGTTATCCTTTATCCTGTTTCAAAAAAACTGTATCAAGGACTTTTGCTCACCTGTAAATTTGCCATTGTAAATGGCTAGAAATATTCAATCACCCAGAAGCATCAAGTTATTTATCCTATTTCTCTCAGAAATGATCCAATCTTATCTTCCCCTTAGCTAAGCTGTATCTTGCTCTTCAATTATAAAACATCCTCGATTATCCTTTATTTCTATTCATATTGTTTCTGTCATCAGCTGGATGACAGCTTTTCTCAGCCTTATGTAGACGCTAAGGTCCCTAAGGTAGCAAATCTCAGCTGGTGTTTATTTAGCACCAAGAAGTTCAGGTCCTGACCATCCAGAAATTCTTTAGGTGATACTGCAGTACAAATAAATAATTTTCTGGGAATTTCCCATTTAATAAAACCATTCTAATTTCTGGCCTTTAGAGTACATAAAAGTCCTGTATGCTGAGGGTCCAGTAATATAATTTGTTCACAGTTTTTCCTACAACAGATCTATAATCATTTTGCATTACCAGTGGCCATTCAGAGGCCACTGAATGGTCCTCTGCTTAAAAAACGTTTCTACCATTTGCTTCATATCCCTTACATAGCTGATATTATTGTCACCACATCTTTTATTATTTGGCCATTTTCTTTGATTTTTAATAGTGAACTGTCTTGGCTCAGGTTCCACTTTAGAAAAGTGGAAGCAACATTGCTAAACTTTAATTGCATGATGAGAGGTTGTGAGAATTTAAGCTGTATTTTACATAAATCAAACCAGACAAAAATAGAGTTACATTCTACACCCAGACAAAACAAGTTTAATTTGATGAGTTCTGTAGAAAGATTTATTCAGATTTTGATAGCTGCTGAGGCATGACGGTGTCCCACTCCAATTTGGAAAAACCACCAGTGATGTAGCAAGGATGGAAGCTGGCGATGGAATGCTGTGCTGAATACAGCCACAGTGCTATTATATGAAAATTGGATAGGTCTGTTTACAGGAATACTTGCCAGATCCTCGAAGTCAAACAAGAAACTCAGAATATAATTAGGAGCAGACAGGAATATGGTGATCAGACTGAGTGACTATCTTTGGCACTGCCATCATGTAGGTTTTCTGTACTAACATTGAAGTGAGATTATAAACAAATTTCATGTAAAGAAGCAGTCATTTGGTGCTAATCATATTTGCATTTCCCATTTCCATTTCAAATATGAACTAGTGACCTTGAACTGAAATGCTCAGTACTTCATATTAATTTTTTTAACCAAATAAATTTACCATCATACTTTTATTAAAGAGGCTGTCAAGAACAGGATGCTCCTTAGCAATACTAAGGACCGTACAGACTGCACCACCAAGAGCAACTGCACAAGATGCAAAGAGACAGATTGACCATCACAACCTCTCGCATTCACGATGAATCCTTTCAAGTTGTGATAACGTCTGACATAAAACACCTTGCAAGCAAGGAAAAGCTTTTCACTTTCAGAGGGCAAAAGTTTTATTTTCCACAGGAACAAATCATAGCAGCATCTTGGCTGTCAGAATCATGTAAAACTCTGCAAGTATCACTTCCACACACTTCAATTGAGATGTTTCTATCATCTGACCTGTTTTCTCACAAGGTGTTCTTTCCTTCTAAAATATAACTTGGCAAGAAGCAGCCTGAGTTCAAGTCTAGACAGGCTGCATCTTTGTATGTACACAGTAAAATTATCATTTCATTGACATGACAGTTGAAAACCCAGTGTAGAAGTCGAAGGTCCAAGCTAGCCAAAGAGTTTGCCCCTTTTCACTTTTTCCTGTAGGGGTAAAGCTTCTATGCTAAGTTGAATGTAGCATAAAGTGTACATATTGTGCCTTTATGTTCTGTGTTTTGTATGTCGTCTATATTGACTTTTTTTTTTTTTTACACAAGCTAAACAAAGTGTGAGCAATGAAATCATATTAAACTCACCTAATCTGAAATTTGGTTACAAGTGAAAGAGCTGGAAAAGAGTCAGCAGAGGTTTTGGTATGTACATCATGACAGAAGGTTTCTCCAATGTCTTGGGAGCTCTGCCAATATTTTGTGTGGATACAAATCAGGCTAAAAGTAATACATTCTTGTAAGTAGAGACATGACTGTTTTCACCTGCAGCCTTCTGTGTAGCTATTGTCACTGTTCTTGCAATGTGTAATCTTTATCAGAAAAATTACAATTTTGCTACAGAAGCGAGGGAATTGTAGCAGTTTTTCATTACAAAAGTACAGTCCAGTGCAGAACAAGCTAAGTATTTTCAAAATCCATATGTAAAGTCAGCAAGCCAAAAACCCAAGCATACCAGTGGGAATCTGCATGTACGTGACTGATGCAGCAATGTGGGTTATTTACAATATCAGCAATAGAAATTAGCATTAGCTGAATAGTGTAAAGAAACACAAATACAAATAAATAAATAACTTTTAAATATGTTCCTTTTTCCACCATAATTTTTTTTTAATTTCATAGTCTATCCCCATTATATATCACATATAACTTATGATTTTATTACCTATAATGGGAATAGTCATAACATAGTGCCGTTTTAATTCATAAAGCTTTACAATAATAGTCATAATACATTACCGAAAAATCTGTCCTGTATCACTATGTATTTTATTGATTGTATGACTTATCTCTAATCATTTCACCAGTAATTGTATCTGCCCTATGATATTTGCTACTTACTCTGTTACCCTTCCATTGCTCTTCATGCTTCCTACAATCCCCTTCTCTCCCTTACAAGTCTTTGCTTTGTAACATTGGATTCAGAAATCTTGCCTCCTAGGCCAGAAATTCCTTAGGCAAATAATGTCATTTTCAATGATGTGACCTAGGACATTAGGGTCTTGACCAATATAAATGCTTAGTAACACCAAGATTGTTTAAGTTATCATAGAAGCTGATTTGAGTTTCATATTATTATGCATGGGAAAAAGGTAAGGAATTCAGCTGTGATAAAGTCCCATTAAAATGTTTGCCCAAGAGTGAAAAACTAAGATTAGTACATTTGACATCAGATACCACTGATAAGTATTTCCATTTTCTGGAGAGATGAGGTTTTATTCCTGGATTCCCCTTACATTCTTAAGATAAATTATCATACTACAGTGCTTCTAGAATCCAGCACAAAAAGGGGGCTGGTGGGGGTAGAAAAGAAAGAAAACAACATGAAACAATAAAGTGAACAATACATAATTCATGTTTTCAGGATCACTCAGCCTCACAGAGCTTGGCAGAAAATAAGAATGCTGTTTTGTCCAAAACCACTCAATAAGCAATCAGTAAAAATTTCTTGAAATTTGTGATATGGGATTATGATAAAGGAATAGTTGGAACTGGGACATCCCCATCTAACATCCTGCTCTGAAGCCAGTCTTCCACATCCATGATATAGTTCTTTGACCAGTCAGTTATTGATTAGTCCTTGCAGGTTTTGATGAGAAGTTCTATCCTGGACTTGGTCAAAGAACAGTCCTTCTGATAGATTTCCCATCAAATTTAACAGAATTGACTTCTTAATGTTCTGAGGAAATTAGAAGAATATTTGTCAAAAACATTTTAGTGAGTCTTACGGAAACAGTAAAATATTATTGAAAAAAGCATAATAAAGATACATTAAATGCTCCTTTGGAAAATAAAGACACAACATGAAGTGAGCGCTAGAGGGTATTTCTGTTTTCATTTTTAAATAAGACTACATAGGATAGAATATGCTTACGAGGTGGTGGTTTCAGATCTGCTTAAAGAGTCTGAGCTTGTGTTCCATGTATAAGATTTGAGAGGCTTGCTTTGCCTTTCATGTCCTTCTCTCTTTCAGAAAACCGGATGCTATATTTGCAGTTATATAACACTTTGCCATCCTACATTAAAACAATTCTCTGTATGAAACTAAAAAAAATCTCAGTCTCAGGATAGACAAAACAGAACTAGCAGACACCTTATTCACAGAGATGTTCCCTTTATATGTCAGGTTTGAAACTTTTTAGAGACATACAATAGAAGAAATGGCACCACAATTTCTGATTTAATGCTTTATGATAAAAACAAATAAGAAAGAACAAGAACACTATTATTTTTATTATTACCAACATCATATGCAAGTGACTTGCTCTTCAGAGCTGATAGTCCAATTTGTATCATAAAAAAAGACATTCTAAATTTTAGTCTTTTTTTAATAGTTATAGCAGCTAGAGATTAAAAAGATGTTAATCTCTGAATCATTCTCTTCCATGTTACCATTTCCCAGTTGAAAATTTATGTAGCATAAAGCATTGAAACTAACTGGAAAATACAAGTTTGATCCAAAAGAGTAAGTTCAAAGAGGCTGCAAACGGTACAGATTGTGGGCTGTTTTTACTTCTTTTTGAGAAACCCAAATGTGGTCTTCATAACATAATCAGGATGTGTATACTTTCATACACCTTTACACTTCAAGCATAGTTTTAAATCAATAGACCTAAACTAAAAAAAATAATAGTTTGCTTAGTAAGAGTGAATTTTACTTTTTGTACACAACCAGTATTTGATTTTTGCCCAACCCAAATCCTATCATGAAGTTGGTTGTTAGGTATGTTGTGCTTGAGATTTCAAAACAGGGCTGAATTTTACTTGTAGGTGCTTTATCCCCAAATCAATTCCAGAAGATACAGGCAAGAATTACTTTTAAACACAGAACATGGATATTAATTCAGATTTTAAGTAAACAATGTACAATCTTCAGAATAAAGTCAAGAGCAATCTGATTTGTTTCAAAACAGTTAATGTGGCAGGTAAAGGTGTGTGTTAGAACTGCAGCATGCCTCAGAATTGTGTTCACACTGTAAGCCTGGCAAATGCATTAAGACTGATCCATCCCTATCCAGGACTCTCACAGAAGATGTGGCAATTCAGATATTTCAACAGTTCACTTATTTATATGTACCTTTATTGGGCTTTCCATTGACCTCGTTGGCTATTTGAACACTGAACATACACGATGATACGGTCCACTATGAAGTTCCCATGGACCCTGATTTTGTTCAGGCTTGGCTAGGAATCTAACAACTTTCAAGGTCCGTATGCCCTATGATCCTCTAAGGGTCGTAATTCCAATGTCCTTTTTCCCTTTGAAGGTTGCTTTGCTGGATGAGGATGTTTCTGCAGGTACTGACTACCCACCAGCTATAATATGTCCTATTGCATGTACTTCCAGAACAAACCAAATTCAGAGGCAGCTAGTGTGGAAAGTGTTGGATCTTCAGGACTTTTTTGATTAATTAAAAGGTCAAGGTGTGTTGATGGATTTGTGAGGAGTTACACAACACAAAAATGCTACAGGGAATCATGAAGCCCACAGAAGAAGTCTACTGAACTCACAAGCAAAGCTTTCTAGGTTTTGAAGACTCTCTATACCTAAATATAAATAATACATTTGCCATGTATAGATGGAGTAGTATGGACTTCAAGCAACCTAAAATTTAATTTAACAATAATATAAGAGGATAGTAAGCTTTGCTAAGACAAAAATAAAAGTTCAGTGAATCTTAGATATGAAAGATGATCTAAAATCTTTATTAACATTCTTTAGAAAGTTTAAACACCTCAAATGAGGACCAAAACAAAAACCACTCCCCGGAACTTGCATTCAAATTCAGGCTGACAATATTTGTCTTGCAGATATTATCTTACCATAATAATTTTTTTATGGGGCTGTACTGAGGGACACGTGGGAATTGTATAGTATGGTGGTACACAATCTAAATTGTCCTGTGGGCAATAAAATAGAGCAAGTAGGGTACTAAAACAAACTTGTTATTTTAATTTCCTGTCAACCTTAGCTTTATTTTTTAAATTTTATGTCAGTCTGGGAAAGAAGGCCTTGTGTGCAACAAGTTCCTTGTGAGCCATGGTACCAATATTTTCTAAGATGTAATTTGTTGGTAAAGCCTGTTAATTCCTTTGAGAAAGAATGAGTGATTCCTGTGCACTTGCATTGCACGGGCCTGAGCTTGATCATTGTGAATGTCCTTGCCTGTTTCTCTTTTATTCTGTGTGAACTTAGGAAAATAACCCCGGCTGTTACCACCAATCTGGATGCATAGATGTGCAATTCCCTAACTCACTCATGTGGATAATGTATTCATCCTATAACGCTGTGTTTTAGTTTCAGGACAGTGATGGTTGGAGTGGAATAGTTGCCACAAGTAAAAGTAATGAACCATTTAGCAGTCTGTTGCAAAGTATCTCTTGGTGTCTCCCTCTCTCCCTACCCATCTGTAGCAATAAGACAGTCTTTGAAATAGTGACACAACTGAGTGACTATACCAGGCATTAAAATCTGGTTAAAGTTACCATACCGTTTCTGGCATTGACCTCATTAATACTGCTGTATCACATCTGATTTTTAAAGACAGCGTGTCTTTACATAGTTAGATTTCTTTGGTGAGTATAAAATACAGGAGTGAAGAGAAAATAACACGTTCTAGTTGTGATGAGGAATACAATAACCCATCACCATATCAAAGAGCATATTTTATTTGAAAAATACGAATAAAAGATTTTGTCCCTTTTGTTTATTAAAAGAAAATGTAACAATTTCTCAGTAACACTTGCATAAGGAGGTATACTTTACATTACTCTTTTGTTAAAAAAAATACATATATTTTGTGAGACTTTGGAAAAATAAGGATGGCCCAATACTTGCAATACACTCCTAAAGTTCCTTAGAATGCACTGTGCCATTTATATGTACTGCAAGTACAAGGTCTTAGCACTTTATAACCCACAAAGAGACCCTAGGCAGCGTAATTTCGTATTCTTCTCTGCATTTAGAATAATTCTTTTGTTAGTCTTTGCATGAGCCTATGAATTGGTTAATTCCGCACTGGTCCAATATTTAGATTTTTCTAAAGGATGAGTTTACGAAGCCTTAGACCACAGAAATTTTGTAATTCCTTTTAAATATCAGTGAGAATATTTTTACATAGACGTTTTCTTGCAGTATTCACAACTTAAACAACTGCATCAATTAGAATTCAAGACCGAAAGTGTTTACAATTATTCTGGTTTTCTAAGAAGAATGCAAAAAATAAAGTGCATAACAGAGTGAAATTACTTTCAACTTTTACAGTCTTCTATGTGTATGTAATAAATGGTAACACTGATTAACAAATCAATTTGTTTTCAATATATGAATCTTAATCTAATGCCATTTGATTTCAAGCTCTTCCTTGTCTTTTAAAGTGTATTAAGTTACATTTTGACTGGATTTAGGTTGACAATGTATTTTCACATTTTAAAATACTTATGCAGACCATTTTCTCAGATGATGTGTCAAGAGTACAGCATACTGAGTGCCCCCACCATTACAAGAAAGAGGATTTGTTTGAAGGAATGCGACTAATTAATTTGGTGTAAATGTACTATTAGTTGAAATAGCTGTTGCACAAATAAAATTGTAAATTGGAAAGCCCTTAAGCACCGCTTTGTATGTGCCATTTAACTTTACTCAGTATCTTCCAGTTTAAGTAAAACCGGCAGTTTTCAGCATTTAGTTGTTAAGCGGCAACAAGATTACTATTTAGGCTAATAGGAAAATATTTGAGAATATGAGTACACAAAAGATCCATGAAAGCTTTAAGCAAAGTCTATACAACCAGACTTAACCATAAACTAGGAAAGAATTTTCCACGATACTTTCACTGGATATATACTTTGTTTAAATCAGCAATGCTACAAAACAATTGTGCCCTCCATGGCATACAGTGTTAATTTTCTTCCAGTTTAATCAATGTTAACATTGAAATTCTCAAATATAGATTAGATTTGTTTCTAGGACACAAAGGACCAAAGGAAAAATTTGTGGGATCAGGAAAAGAAATCTGTAAACCTGTTCTTTCTGCACCGTGAGGGCTTTTTCTGTGGCCCTGAAGATTTAATATTCTGCTATTTGTCATGCAAACAACAACACGGCACTGTGATGTGTATTTGAGTAAAAAACAGTAAGCATAGCAAGCATGCAGACATATCATGATAGAAAAGCACATATGGTGATCACTGTGGATAGGACATACCAAACAGGACACACCGCAGCATCACTGAAGCAGCATCTCAATAACCCTGCAGAGTTTTAAAGGATTCAGAATTCCTGGGGCTGTGGGTATGATGCACATGCTGTACAGCAGCAAAGAGAGCACCAGCAATGGTGAAAAAGGAATTCTTATTTCTCTGAGATATGACCTCCTTCTCTCATTAACGTAACTCAGGATCATCTTGAGTGCCATCACATGTCATGTATGGGACAACCAGGTGACCAGGCCCAGTCAGCATGGGTTTATGAAAGGCAGGTCCTGTTTGGCTAACCTGATCTCCTTCTGTGACAAGGTGACCTGCTTAGTGGACGAGGGAAAGGCTATGGATGTTGTTTACCTGGACTTTAGTAAAGCCTTTGACATCGTTTCCCACAGCATTTTCCTGGAGAAACTGACTGCTCATGGCTTGGATGGGCACACTCTTCAGCAGATAAAAAACTGGCTGGATGGCCAGGCCTGAAGGGTTGTGGTGAATGGAGATAGATCCAGTTGGCAGCTGGTCACAAGTGGTGTTCCCCAGGGCTCAGCATTGGGGCTGGTCTTGTTTAATATCTTTATCAATGATCTGGACGAGGGGATTGAGTGCTCCTTCAGCAAGTTTGCAGACAACACCAAGTTGGGCAGGTGAGTTGATCTGCTTGAGGGTAGGAAGGCTCTGCAGAGGGATCTGGACAGACTGGATCGATGGGCCCAGGCCAGCTGTATGAAGTTCAACAAGGCCAAGTGCAGGGTCCTACACTTGGGTCACAACTCCATGCAATGCTACAGGCTTAGGGAAGAGTAGCTGGAAAGCTGCCTGGAGGAAAAGGACCAGGGGGTGTTGATCGACAGCCAGCTGAATATGAGCCAGCAGTGTGCCCAGGTGGCCAAGAAGGCCAACGGCATCCTGGCCTCTATCAGAAATGGTGTGGCCAGCAGGAGCAGGGAGGTGATCATGCCTCTGTACTCGGCTCTGGTGAGGCCGCACCTCCAATACTGTGTTCAGTTTTGGGCCCCTCACTACAAGAAGGACATTGAGGTGCTGGAGCGTGTCCAGAGAAGGGCGACGAAGCTGGTGAGGGGTCTGGAGAACAAGTCTTATGAGGAGCGGCTGAGGGAGCTGGGGTTGTTTAGCCTGGAGAAGAGGAGGCTGAGGGGAGACGTTCTCGCTCTCTACAACTACCTGAAAGGAGGTTGCAGAGAGGTGGGTGCTGGTCTCTTCTCCCATGTGACAAGTGATAGGACAAGAAATGGCCTCAAGTTGCACCAGGGGAGGTTTAGATTGGATAATAGGAAAAATTTCTTCACTGAAAGGGTTGTCAGACACTGGAACAGGCTGCCCAGGTAAGTGGTTGAGTCACCATCCCTGCAGGTTTTCAAAAGACGTGTGGATGAGGTGCTTAGGGACATGGTGTAGTGGTGGACTTAGCAGGGTTAGGTTTACGGTTGGACTTGATGATCTTAAGGGTCTTTTCCAACCTAAATGATTTTATGATTCTATGATTCTAACAATCAGAACATGAGTGTAAGGAGTGATTATTTGCTTATGTTACTGCACTTCTGTTGGCTTTAAGCTTGAATGTTCTATGACGCAAATAAAAAGAAAACAATGGCGGGAACACTACTTAAAGCACGAAATACAATTGATTTTCCCTGCTTTGGTGTAGGGCCAGAGGGAACAGACATAAAGATAACTAATACTTGGCTCTCAAAACTACAATACAAGAATGAATGCAGTTTTCATGCAGATATGGTACAAAGTATTACGGCCCATGGTACTACTAATGCTGAAAGATTTTCTTCTTAGCATTCTACTCATGCAACATAAAAATGTAGATGTTGGCATAAAGCAAGTGCAATGTAAATCAAAAGAAAATTTCTCCTCATAAAATCCTCATAAAAACCAACTACTAGTTGCTTCATTTGGGACAAAACTGAAACATATCCTAACTCTACCCCCCAACAAAACAATACATAAACCATTCTCAGCCTGAGTATAACTTTTACTGCATTAAAGCATCTGTTTAACTTTACTTTAACTAATTACTTTAACTAATGTCTCCTTAAATGCATTTCTAGAAGATTCTGTACTTGGTAAAAATAAAAAAAATAAAAAAAAAAATCTGAACACAGATTATTAAACAATTTTCAAATCATCAGCAGAACATTTTAGGGTTTGGGGTTTTTTTGCCCTCAAAATTGCCTTGTGGGTTCAGATGTTAACAGAAAGGGAAACATTACAATTTTCAAGTTGCAAACAAAACAGCATAACCAGTTCTCAAACTACAGTGTAACTCGAACTACAGTGTAACTTTTTAGAGTTTGAAAAGCTTTATACAGAGCTACTTGCTAATTTTTTCAGAAGGCTGTTTAAACCAAAAGCAGTCAACTACATCTCAGGAAGTTCATTAAAAAAAAAAAAAAATCCTCAAAGTAGAACTGATCAGAAGTTTCAGTCACGTCTAGGACCTACCCAACCACACAGTGAAGAAGGGAAGGCTTATAATCTGGTTCACCTCTGTGGTCCACAGTAGGTCAGGAACAAATACAGACCCAGCTTGAAGGAGCAAAAGGTACTCCTTTCTCTACTAAGCTGAAAGTGGCATCTAAAATGCATAGGGAGGAATCTAGGAGTATACAGATCTGTATCACTCTCCACACCGGCCCAGAGAGTAAAAAAGCAGTACACACTTTCTGTTCTGGACAGTTTCCCTATCAAATGTATATTGCAAGAAGTTCAATTCTCTAAGTGGAGCTACAATTTTCTTAGAAGCAGAAGACTAATAGCTAGTGAGCCTTATAGGTCATAATCTTTCATGGGATATTGTGAGCTCCTGGTCCTCTCATAGTATTACCACAAGAAAGACAAACAAAAGGTTAAAGTTTCAAACAAAACAAAGGAAAACATAAGAATCTGCTGGATTAGGTGTTAAGCAGCCTGCAATGTTAAGCAGAACTGTTAAGCAGTTCTGCAATGCTAAAAAGTTACTAACATAAGAAATCAATTTATTTAATCCATAGGAACCACAATAATGGTACATTTTAATTTTTTCTTCCTCCACTAACTTAAAATGTTCCTGTTCCCATGATGTTTGAAAGAAAGACAAAAAAAAATTGCTCTGCTTAGATGGAAATTATTCTAAGAGAAATTAAATATCAAGTAGATTGAACTAAAAAGAAAAAAGCATCATATTCTCTTTGTTTCAATTTTCTCTATCCCAATGTCTTACCAACAGCTCTATTTTGCTTTTAGTCACACACAGAAATAGAGAGACATTATGATTAAGAACTCTGTGTTTTAAACTGACTGTTGTAGCTCCTGGACTCACACCAGCAAAAGACTTGAAAAGCTTCATCTATTGACGTAAGTGAAGCACAGTGAACCAAACAACTGCATAGTTTAATGGTGCTGCCATTGCTGTTTTTATTGAAAGAGCCTATGCTTCATTTGCTTCTCTGCATAGAGAGTACTTTAGACCCATTCCATTTAAATGAATGATGTTCCTGTGAAAAGACAAAAAGTACAACACTGGAAACAACAGTCCCTCTAGCACGCAGTAACAGAGCAGGTCTGGGGTTATGGGCTAGAGCCATGTTTGAGCTAACAGCTAATGATGCCCTCCCTCTGTTAGCTGGTTATGGATGGAAAGATTATGAAGGACATAATGAAAGACATCATCTCAATGCAACGTGCTAATTCAATAAGATTAAATCATCAAAGGACCATTTATTTAAGAGGACAGGTGTGGCTTATCCCTTCTGTAAAGGAAACAGACTGTTAGCACTTCTCACACTGATAGTAAAACCCATTGACTACCTCACATTGGGATCACAAGGCCTAGAGCAAAGCTAGAAATGCAACATCACAACCACCTGCAAGAGATTTGCTCCTCCATTAGCTATCTTCCTAAACAGGCATGACCATAAACTTACTGTAGCTTGGAGATGTTAAGCATATTGCAATAAAAATGTCATTGCTTGGCTTTACTTTAGGCATTGTTACAGATACGGTACCACGGACTTTATTGAGCAATTAAAAAATATACACAAGGGACAACAGCTTCTTTTTTCTGTATTTTTCAAAATTTGACTTTCTTTCAATTGGAGAACCCAGTTTCAAATATGAAAAGGGCATTTGTTCTACAGTAACTCATTTCATTGCTGTATTCATTTTTTGTTACCGTTGCTGTCATTTTATCTCCAGTCGTTTAGGAACTTCGCTGTTCTGGGAATTACAACTAAGTTGTTCTTTCTGATTCTATTTCCCCATAGAGTTCAGCTAGCTTCTTGAACTCAGGTCCCCAGTCTCCAAGGTAATTATAATCCTGGTCAGAGTGTGTTGTGGCTGAATCCAGAGAGCTGATAGATCCAGCTTCTGATCTATGACCCTCATAGGCATATGTCTGTAGGGAGTCATATGGGGGCACGCTGAGGTCCAGGTCAGCCTCTGCCAGTCTTTGTTTAATGAACTCCTGAACATCTATACTGTCAAGGCTTGAGGAGGGATGATGCCTGGGCACAGATTTCACTTCAGGACGAACATCCCTCCGGTATTTTAGCTCCTCAGCAGCTGACGGATTCCGCAGTGCTGTGATGTCAAATGCTTCTGTGTCTTCTTCTCCACCACCCTCATCATCATATGTCACAACATTTTCCCGGACATCTTCTTCTGAAATGATCAAAGGCTCCTTCTTGCTACGTCTTAGGGTGATGAAAAGGACCACAATTGCTAAAGAGAAAACTGCAGATATTAGAGTAGGTTTAAAGTTTACATCTGAAGTAAGTAGATATATGCTAAAGAAATAGCAGATACTAAGTCACGAATACAGAGGTACAATATTTTCAGGCTAATATTGGTATTTGGGATCATTATGTCAGGCACGTGTCTGTCTGTAACAAAGGGTCACCAAACCTGTCCAATCTGGAAAAGAGCGTACTTATATTCCTAAGTGAGCAATGCCTTTGCTGTGTAATATGATACCTGAAGATAGGTTACTGTATGCCTGGAAAACACCCATGAAATCCATACGGCTGTGTTTTGACACAGCAGCATGCCAAAGGGCAACAGGCTGAGACCACACAATTAAGGGGAAAATTAATAATGCTGTACTGAAATTACAAACTTCTAATACAGCCTGGTCTTCCAAAGGGTCAGTAAACAGCACTCTTCTACTGTAGAAATTCTTTGTGGGGATTGCTGGGGTTTCTTGAGCCAATAACAAAATTGACTAGTTAGATTATTAGGGATTTCATAAAGGACATAAAAGGGGATAACATTTTTTCAATTAAATGAGAAATGAGTAACTAGGGCTGACAATTTTTTTAGAAGCATTGTTAAGGCTTTCACTGCTTCATTAAAATAAAAATTTAGCATATATATTGAATTAAAATATAAAAGGTTTATTTTTTCTCTTATGAATATTTAATCTTGTATGATAAATTATAAAACTATAAACTAAATTTATTACTATAAATTTTAAAACAGCTTTCTGACAAGGAAGTTCTGAAGTAAGCTGTGAGGAAAGTAGTCTTTAGAAAATGTAGAGCCTTTGGAAAAAAATCCTCAAAATCAAAATTCCCATTTTTTCTTGCCATCTCTATAAGAATGCAGAAAGGCACAAAGGCAGTACAGAGATATGTACCCAGCAAGTTGTGCTTCTGCCAGAAAAAAAAAATAAAAAAAAATTAACTAGTGGGTAACATTCAAATTGGCCTGGGCAAAAAAAAAAGTCAAGAGAAAATGCACTTGCAAGGGCATTTATCTAATGGAGTCATCTTATAGTCTCGTATGTCCCTTGCCCCTTGGATTATGTTGTGCATTACTATCAGCTTATCCCACAAAGAAATAAAGCCAAGAAATGGCTTTTGTACAGTGCTAATGGTGCTTCTTACAGTGTAATGCATTTCAAAAAGCTTTCCTCATCTCCTTTCTATTATTTTTCGCACTGTTCTAGACATGAAATTAGAGTCAGTGGCTTTTTAAAATCTCTCCAAATTACAGAAAAAAGATCTGCACTGCTAATTACTTGATAACCTCTGAAAAAATAATTTCTAGTGGATTCCAGATATTCATGAATATCCTTTAAAGGCATTTTTCCTTATTAATTTTAGCTAAACCTTTCCCCCCTAATCACAGTTATGTGCTTCTAGTTCCTCCTACTACCAGGCAGCCTCTGGTTCAAAACCATATCATATTAAAAATTTCTGCCCTGTCACATTCAGAGAGGCAGCGGAAGGATAGCATTACTTGATATTGAAAATGGCTTACCAAGAAGAATGACAACACAGAGCAGGATTGCGATCAAAGCTCCTGTGCTCAAGCCAGCCGAGGAGAGGAAAGCTTCAGCATGGCAAGTTCTCACTTGTCCATCTCTCTCACATGCACAAACCCTAATTGTGAGAGTACTGCTGCTGCTGAGAGCGGGCACTCCACCATCAGAAATCAAAACTGGGAGGTAATAGATATCTTGAGTGGTTCGACTGTATCTCCTTCGTCTTGTCAGGATGCTGGCTGTATTATCTACAATATCAAAATCAGAATATCATTCTTATGAAGCAAAAAATGAAAAATGTTATTGACTGTTTGTTTCCCGTAGAGTAGAAGCATGGGGCAGCTTAAAAGTAGACAGTCCTAATCTGTGAAATGCACAATCTCCAACAGAGGAAAAAGAGGAAGCAGGGGAAAGTAACTAGCATTACATAAATAAGATTATTTAAGCTTATGTAGTTTTCTTAGAGCCTAAATGAACTTTGACAAACATTTTAGGCCCAGTTTTCAAGTGTTTTAATCCCACGTTACGCTGTTAGTAGTACATGGACACTTGTAAATGTGAATAACTGGAATTCTGAGAGTATCTGTTGTAGAATTCATCCACAACATAAAATACTCTTGATTCTCAGAAGACTGTTAAAAGGTCTTTAGTAAAAGTTAAAATAAGACTTTCATGTTTTACTCTTTGTGACAGGTTTTATAGATCAAGTGAGCTTTCAGAAAACATCTGAAAGGACAGTGGCCAAAGACTCATGCTGTGGAGAGGTCAGGAAGAAGAAGGGAAGTGAAGAGGGATGGAGAAAGGGTAAGGAAAGGAAGGGGAAAAGAGCAGATATTGTATGTTCTAAACTGGTAGAGGTTAAAGGTAAGAAAGCAAAGGGGAGATAGTGATGTAAGATTTTGTCACTATTATGTTACCTACAGGTCCATCTGGCATATACTACACTCCATGACAATACTAATGTTTATTACACACACATTGCAAGAGCATTTATAGGCACTAATTAGGATAGTAAGCTGCCACCCATATCCCTTTAAGTCCAAGAAATTAAGGGGCATAAAGAGTGCAGGGGAAGAAAAGCTATGATAATATACAGTTATATCTTATTTTTATATGTGTAAAATTTACTTTCAATTTGTTGCCACCACTTTAAAAGTACTGGTCCCTGAATAAGAGCCCACAGGTAAATCAAACAAAATTGGAGACAGTGAGAAATCAGAGACATGCGCAGTTTTGGAGAGAGACAGATGGGGACTGAGAAATGGGAAGAGAGACTGGAATAAAAGAGCTCTGCTCTTGTACTGCTTGCCCATGATTAACAGTCACACAGTTTCCACATTTTGGGGTTGTGGGTTTGGATTTTTTAACAAACAACACAGGGGTGATAAGTGCAAAAATATGTCTGTTGGGTTTCTCTTCCTATTACAAACCAACCAGAAAATGTCTTCTTTTTCCTTACCACTGTAGCTGCAGCATTAAATGGGTTTATCATAATCTATGGAAAAATTAAGTCTGTGGCACTTTGTGAAAATCTAGTGCAACAATACAGCTAGTGTGGAATATTTTAGCCCATAGGACTGATTACTTTCCACGTGCATATTTGAACAGAGGAGTTAATTTTTTGTTTAAACTATATGCAAGCTGTTTACCAGGTGACTACTCTTCGTGCCACATCTTCTATCAAGCTGTGTGCTAAATTTTGAAACATTCATTTTAACTCGCTTCTCTCAACATTTTGCTTTTGCATATCACCCAACAGTGGTAATGAGAAAAACTGGTAGTATAGCCCCACATCAGCATAACATCATAATATATTTGGTAACAGGTTTTACACAAGAAATATATATGAGGTGGTAAGTGATACCCTTGCTGCTGAGCCAAGAACTGAGCATCAGGTTCCACTGCATTGAAGTTCATTAGCTTTTCTTCTCCACCCTCTCTACTTATCTTCTTGGAAATCTCCAGAACAGTGAGTTTGTTACAAACTCATTAGGTTTTGTTCTTCTCACTTGCAGTGGGTGCAAAATATGATATTTATTTATTTATTTATTTATTTTGCAGTAGGCCTTGAAGTCCTCTTCTACTTGTTCATGTCAAGGTATACTTTTGATGACTGAATCCCGAGACTCATGCCAACTCCCTCTTTAGAGGCATGACACCAGCCACTTATAATGCTGTTTATATTCATTCCGTTTACAGAACCTTATTGAAACCAGAATAAGATGAACAGATAATTCTTTCATCTGAAAAAATCTGACACAGATTAAGATCATCACGTTGTGGAAATATTTCCATAGAGATTATAAAATACCTATGATAAAACATACCCTTTTCCTTACAAAGCTACTTACTACACCATCCTCCCCTCCAAAATAAAGAAGTGTTTTCAATAACCTGCAGAAGAACCCCAACACAGCGGTGATTAAAAGATATGCAGTAAATCAGTATTTTCTTTTGATAGAGGGTTGTGGAAATCCTTCCTATATACCTATAGAATCAAAGAATCTCTTAGGTTGTAAAAGACCTTTAACATCATTGAGTCCAACCGTCAACCAAGCACTGCCAAGTCCACCACCACACCATGTCCCTAAGCACCACAAGCATATAGCATATGACATGCGGAAGTATTCCTTTCATTTTTATAAAAACTCTGTTAAACTTTAGCTCTTCTTCAAATTGCTTAATCTGGGCTTGTGAAAGCTTATAAAAACATACTGTGGTATTCTCAGTAATGCTGAATTTTTTCATTATCTTATTGTTAAGAAATAAATGATTTCCACATTATTTTTCAACTAGACTAGGGAGCAAAGTGTTCTGTATTATAACTGAGTCAATTAATTGATTGAAGAAATCAAGCTTGATATCACTGAAATTCAGATTGCATTTATTGTATAAAGAAAACTCTCCCCTAAAGCAGACTGAGCAATGACCTTAAGGCCATAATTACAGACTGTGCCCACCCATGGAGGTCTTACTAGGCTCTGCCAGTCTAATTCTAAGATATACAGAAAAGTCACAAGTCTAATTTTACAAATTTGGACCAGTTTGTTCTTTGATACATGTATGATCTTCTACTTTTAATTAAATGCAGTACATGAACAATCACAGTGATCTATATTAAAAGACTCCTAAAACAAGCAAATAATCTTATGGAAGACAGATTACAAAGAGGTAGATTGCCTGCATATCTTTTAGCTTTTCAACACATATTGGTATAATCAGGGGGTAAAGTAAGCAGCTGTTTTATCTTTCTGCTACATAATGTTGCATAAAAAGCTTTCATTTGCCCTTTTTGAATAATATCTTGCCCATTTGCCACTCTCTCCATTTTTTTATGCTAGACTGTCAGTCCCAACTTCCCTAATACTGCTGGAGGACACAGATCAAATCTTCAGTGGTTCTAAGAGGGAAACCACCATAGAATACAAAATGACCTTCAGCTGGTCTGCCTGTCAGCGGCCAAAGCATTGGCAGATTGAGCTCTAGATACAGCCCAAGAGCAGAAATAAACTCACATATCTGTGATTAGTAGGCAATTTCAAACAAATAACATATTTTGCATAAAAAGAAGTTAATGTTTGCAGTATATATACATATAAGGTGATGACTGCTGCTTCTGCCTCTCTACATGCAGAGAAAAGCTTCATCATCACTTCCTCCATATGCATGAAAAACTCCACTGACTTTCTAGTTGTTCAGAATCCAATTTATAATTGCCTCTTTCCATCACCTCTGCCTTTTTACATTGAGCTTCCGAACTAAGAAAAGAAAGGAGGGCACAGGAAAACCAAGGAAGCTCAGATACAATGATAACACCATGGAAGGTGACTACTGGAGCACTTTGGAGGATGCTCATTTATTATTCACAGTTTGAGAATTCCTTTGACACATTATACATTACAGGCAGACTAAAGAGAAATGGAAGTAAAAATAACCTCAGTTTTTGATCTGTGACGCAGGAAAAATGTTAATTTGCATCACAGGCATGGGTGGATGAACACATTACAAATTTCATTTTATACAGATGCCACTGAAGTCATTGAGCTCCAGATTTTATAGAAAAGCAGGTGTCTACTTCTGTGGGTATTAAACTATCTTGTGGCATAACATTAAGAAAAAGGAATCTCCAAAGGGATGGTATCAGAAAAATGGCCTGCCTTTGTTCCAACTCTTGAATATCCTCCATCACTGGGCAATTTTCAAAAGGCCAGATCTTTGAGAAAAGTGGCAGAGGGGAAAAATAAAACTGCAAATATTTTTGTGAAATGAAACGTTTGTCCTGAAGAAATAAAAGGACAGAACAAATGCTAAGCATCCTCTAGGGAGTTATTCTTCCTTGAAAGTAAGGTAAACTTCGTCTACTTTCAGAAGTCAGCAGTCTCAATTTATTAAAGTAAGAGAATGTACAAATCTTACTGGTGGTGTTGGGTGAATGTGCACAGTCTCTGCACAAACCCTTATCATCCAGGAAATTTACAATACCCATTGGAGCATCCATGGTAAACTGCATATCTTGTGAAAACAAATACCACCGGCAAAACAGTGCTTTACAGTGCATGAAATTCGTAAATGTTCTCTTGCACCTAAGTGAGCTGTTCTCTAGGGGGTTCAATCTTCTGCCAGCTTCCTGAAAAGTGTTGTGTAACTTCTGAAAGAGGTCTCTAATAGGTAACAAAATAGGCAGAAAGACGAATGATTTTTTCAATCTCAGAGAGAGAGAGAGACTATGCAGAAGTGTGTGTCTATATATTAACGGTTGGGGGTATCATAACAAGGACATATGCTCACATGCATTTTCCAACAAACTGAAAAATGTTGACAAATATATCAACCACTCTTTAAGCATCTGGAAAAATACTATGATTCTTTCAGGATAAAAAAAAAAGTACAGTTTTAAAATTCAGTACTTAGAAACAGCTCTATTGTGAAGAAGTTCTTTCATCTTTCCTCTGATTCCCCAACAGAAGGTGGGTTTAGTCTCATATTGCCCTGGCAAATTTTTAGTGGGTCATCCAAAAGCAGGTATTTCTGATTAGGCAGAAAGCGTTAATTTGAGATACTCCACACAAGTGAAAAATGCATTTAAAAATTATCTATAACAACCTAAAAATCAAAGTGGGAAGAACACAGACAACAATAAACTGAGTTATGTAGCATCTGAACTGCAACATAAAAGCACCTCCAGATTAAAAAGTATTTGGCAGCTCAGGTTTTAATAGAAATTGCAACATTTTTCTGGACAGAATAAATTGTAAACAGCCCTGTTTTCATTAAAAAGCCTTCATAAGCACATTTCACAGACAAGCAAAAAGGCATCTTCCCTAGGTTTTCTACCTAAAATTGCAGGAAATGATTACACCTTAATGTGTTTTCTTTGTATAGCAAAGAAATTCTATTGCAGCTCTTGTTCTGTCTTGCTTACATGTGTACAGATACTACATCATCTTATTTGCTGTCCTCTTGTTCATGCTCTTTAGCCTTTCCTCTCTCTGAATAGTACTTTGTCAGTATACAAAAAACCTCAAATAGCAGCAAAGAATCTACTGTAGCTTAAGAATCCAGTCAGTAGGGAAAATGGTATCATATTGTGTCTTTTCCATTTTTTTCTTTAAAATGAAAATTGTAAACACCAACAGAATCCAGAACGTGATCCAAGCAACTCTTAGGTTCAGCTGGACTGCATATTTGGTATAGCCCTGTGGCTGTCTCCTGACCTACATTTCCCTGAGGGTTTTAAGCTCTGCGTTATGAGGGTGCATAGTCAAAGGCTGCAGCTTTAACATTGTGGATTGCTACTAAGTAAGGGCACAAGTTCAGGCCCGGAAGATAAAAGCTTAACTGGTTATATGATCAATTATCTGGACTGACGCTTTGATATCTGTTTCCTCTGCTGAAGCCATAGAATATTATTGACCTGAATCATACACATGCTGAGATTGTATATTGCTGCAGTCTATACAGGTAGGTAGGGACAAACTACAAAATCTTATGCTTGTGCAAGTCCTCTAGATTTCAGTCAAAGTGCAAAGATATAAGCTTAATATTTATAGATCCAATTCACTGCTGTAGAGACTTGCAATCTTGTAGCTCTACTGATGATAATGGAGTGGGGGAACATGCATGCAATAGTGTATTTGGGCTCAAAGAGCAGAATTCTGTTGTTCTGGATTATGAAAACAAGGGAAGAAAATGTCTACTGAGTTTTTTGTGAAATGAAACCTTTGTCCTGAAGAAATAAAAGGGGAGGATGTCTGGATCCAAAGATCACTGCACGAGAAATATAACTTTGCAGTGACAGATACAGCTGCCACTGACTACCACTTTCAATGTGCCATGAAGATTTTGTTTTTTATCATTCTGCAAAACATTATATAACACTCTCTTAAGGCAATTGCTGTAGGTTTTTTTTTTTAAAAACATAACATAACAAACAAACAAATAAAACCCTCCAAGAATGCCAGCCTTTATGGAATTATTAAATCCAGAGGTAAAAATAGCAGCTATCTTCCATTTAGAGCATTCTGTTTCTTTTTAACAGCTGATGCTCAAAAACATGAGTTTTCAAAAGTGCAAACTTGTCACAGACAGAAGAAAAGCCCCTTCTGCCCACCATCTCTCAGATATTTCCTAGAATAGAAAATGACATAAGTTCAATTTCTGAATAGGAATAGATGATAAATATGAAAGTTGTAAATACTAGATAATGATATTGTGAATGCAATTCAGAAGTGTTTCACTGATATTTTACATATAGATTGTATCACAAAGAAAAGGTGCCAAGGAAGGGCAGTGTTTAAAGAGTACAATCAAAGGGTGATGTGCCAAGCAAAATAGTGACAATGTTTTGTTTTTAAGATAAATTTCTTGTTATGATTTGAGTTAAACTGTCATTGTGTTAATTATATAGGTAAATTGGAAATTGCATTTCTGGAGTCTCTGTAAGCGTAGAAGTTTTATGTGAGATGTTACAGAAAGTGCATACTTATTTTTTGTATCTCCTTAGGTGAAATAAAAACATAATGCACAACAGGCCTTTACCTTAAAGGACACCTTTTCCAGTTCCTTCCCCTATTTCCCCCTGCAAAATCCAACTTAGGATAGTCCAGACACTGCCTTTCTGCTGTTGGTGGTAAAGTCACTGCTCACTGCTCTTGGGGAGGTAATAAGAAAGCATCAAATACTGCTGCATACTTATATCCAAAGCGTGACTGCTGCATTAGAGATTTATGAAAAGTTGTCAACCTCTTGTAAATATGTGTAGGTAAAAAACTTGTGTTGACAGGCAGTCCTTAAGGTGTAACACAGCATTTTCCACTGGTAATAAACACATATAATACAGACCCTGATTAAAATATGTTCAAAACCATAAAATAGCTACTTCATCATGAACCAGAATTTTAATAAAGTTATCCAAAAGCACGTCTGGATGTAAGTATCTTGTACTGAAATGAACATGGCCATGGTCTCCCACATGAGATCACAGTGCAATACTCAATGAGTTTATTTGAATCGAAGAATCACGGAATCACTAAGGTTGGTAAAAGACCTGTAAGATCATCAAGTCCAACCATCAACTAACACCACCACGCCCATTAAACCATGTCGCACAATGCCTCATCCACACGTTCCTTGAACACCTCCAGTGATGGTGACTCCACCACTTCCCTGGGCAGCTTATTCCAGTGTCTCACCACTCTCTCAGTAAAGAAATTTTTCCTAATATCCAGCCTAAACCTCCCCTGGCGCAACTCGAGGCCATTTCCTCTTGTCCTGTCGCTAGTCACTTGGGAGAAGAGACCAACACCCACCTCTCTGCAACCCCCTTTCAGGGAACTGTAGAGAGCAATGAGGTGTCCCCTCAGCCTCCTCTTCTCCAGACTGAACAACCCCAGTTCCCTCAGCCGCTCCTCATAAGACTTGTGCTCCAGACCCCTCACCAGCTTCGTTGCCCTTCTCTGGACACGTTCCAGCACCTCAATGTCCTTCTTATAGTGAGGGGCCCAAAACTGAACACAGGATTCGAGGTGCGGCCTCACCAGCGCTGAGTACAGGGGCACGATCACCTCCCTACTCCTGCTGGCCACACTATTTCTGATACAAGCCAGGATGCTGTTGGCCTTCTTGGCCACCTGGGCACACTGCTGGCTCATCTTCAGCCGGCTGTCAATCAACACCCCCAGGTCCTTTTGTGCGGGGGAGCTTTCCAGCCACTCGTCCCCAAGTCTGTAGACTCAAATACAAAAATACACAACAGTACACTTCCTTTATTTCAAGGACAACCCTCTGGCTTTTGCTATAATGCTCCATCACGATCTGAGTGGAATTGATATGCTAATCTGGGAAAGGGCTGGAATTACCACTTAAAGAATATTTTTAATATATGAATTAGTCCTTCAAATATTATTAGTTTTTTAATATTTATAGATATTGGATTGATCTCTTTTGGAACCAGAATATGAGAGCCATGAACCTAGCCCGAACAAATAGCATGACTTGATTTTTTTTTCTGCTGTAAGTATAGTTAGACATTGGAAAAGATTCTTTAGGAAGATTATGCAATTTCCTTCCCTGAAAGATTTTACAAACAGATAAGAAATATGTGTAAAGAATAGTTTAAACATCACTGTATGTGACATATGTACCAGTGATGGAGTTAATGCTTCTCAGTGATTACCGATGAGTAGTGATCTCTTAGATTTCAGAAGGTATTCCACAGCACAACTGCAAAAACGTAACTGTAAAATGAAGCCAGCCCCCCACACTTCCACACATGCATACAAACAAAACCACACAATGCATACATACACAAAAGCTCATGAGGAAAGCTACAGACAAGCATTTAAAGTTTACTCTCTTTTTCATCAGGTTGCAAAATAGAAACCATGAGGCAATACTCAACAAATAGTAAGGCTCATTTTGGGTTTTTTTGGAAAGGCTGGATGGTTCTTTGATTCCAGAAATGTTCAGAAACATTTGGCTGGGTGACTCTGAAGGCTTTTTTCCTTCCGGGCCTATCTGCTATGAATTTCGGATTGTACTTTTTAGGCAGACTTTGTTATGAAGGGCATGAAGCAACAGACTATGATCCAGGAAGCACTGAAGGACCTGCTTTTGGTATCCATAAAAGTAAGCATGAATTCAGCATTTATGCCCCTTAAATTCTTATTTTCTCCTTTAAGCAATAACCAGCAATAACCTTGACAGTACCCACTCAGTGCTATTCACCTAGAAATAGACCAAATTGCCAACATCTTTTTCATTAATCCACTTTTTAGAAACATTCCTGAATGTATGAAGCATAAATGCTAAAATAAAATGGAATATAGAAATAAAATGCAATATCTGATTATTCATAGTTTACAATATGTTGTATACACCATGTCCTTGATATCAGCCAGTTCAGCGATGATAGATTACGGTTTTCTCCTTCTGTCGAAAAACGCATGGAAATTATTCTCTTCAATGAGACATCCCAGACAAAACAGAGACCCCTTTCTTTGAGATTTATGTGTTTGCTTTACCTTCATTGTCCCTTAGAGTAAAGTTGGGATTCAAAGAAAGCCCTTCATCAAGGGAAAAATGGAATCTTGCCCCATTTGCAGAGTAATCCTTGTCAGTTGCAGTGATAGTCTGAATTACCTGAAAAAAAAAATGAACAGTGAATGTGTTGAAATTTGAACTTGACCCAAATAGTACCTGTCCTCAGCAGGAAGCTCAGACTTAGCTTATTTTAATTTTCTACTTGACTGCTGCTAAATTCAACTGATGAAATGACTGGGCCATTAGCTTGATTTCTCTAGCACAAAATACTTTAAGAAACACTTCAGAGCTAGATAAAAACATCTAAAGTATCTATACTTTCTAACATCCTGATACAGTCAGGACGTGGTACAGAGATTTTCATGATCTGCATTGCATCCTGGTGACTTTCAGTATTACAGTTTCACCCAAAAATCTGTTTTTATGAAGCTAAAATTCAGGCTGAACCAGGATGGTCTATGTGGAGCATCACCTGCTTGCCATCCCAATAATTAGATGCACTTCAGTGTTGGTTAGGAAAAATAATTATTTAAGCAAAATGGCAGGTATATAATACCAGCTCTCTGTTTAAAATTCCTGTTAAGAATCAGTTTTAAATTGCTGGAGAATGGAACAGGTAGAACAGCAGCCACTCCTGGTTTTAGTTTGGTTTGCCCAAAAAGAACAGAATTAGATGTAGCAACCATGTATGGGAGAGGTATTTTTGAAAGGTAGGACCTTTGCCTTCAAAAGCCCTGGTGGTTTTTAAAATTTACTTTCAACTAAAACTGAGCTAAGCTTTTGGAACGTGTGACCAAGCAATATTTCTACCTCTGCTTTCATTTTCTTTCTGGGCCTGGAAGCTCAAGTGCTAAAGTAGATTTTAATAAAAGTTGTTCCTGTGGTATAGGCAGTGAAGACTACACAGGCTGCTGCACAGAGCTGATAGATATCCTGAGGGCAATGTAAAAGGGGGAGGGAAAGTGCTCTTTTCATGAGAATTTTTCTGTTCAGCTGTAGTCTGTCTGGACTGAATCTGAAACATAAACAGTGAGGGCTCAAGTGGTTTGGTCTGTTTTAAAACTAAAAGACAACACACAGTTCTCTACCTCCAGTCACGTAAGAGAAGCAAAAATACATTTTAAAGCCAATAGAGTACAATGCTTACTCCATTGACTATATACAATATAGTACATTATATTGACTATACACTCCTGAGACAATTAACAATACTGATGATAATTGCTGAGAATATTTTAAAAGTTTGTTGTAATACTTCTTTTGCTGAACTGTAGCAGAATAAGATCAATCTGAAACATCTATAATCATGCAGTTTACCGAAGTGATGGCAATATTGGTGAAAAAGTTTGGCAAAAGCTAATTGTTCTCTACTGAGTATTGCAAAGGTGGCATATCTGTCATTGAAACAACTGCCATGTAAAAACAGAAATATAAGATTATCTTAGACAGGTATATTTAGTTAATAATGTTGAAATGGTATGAGGCAAAGCAAGACCAAAAAAAAGGTTGATGGAAGAATATTTTCAAGAGAATCAGTTTCTGTTATTACTCAAATGCTAAAAATACTGTTAAATAACATACATAGCTGTAAAAAATTCACATAAAACCTTAAAAAATATGAATTTATTAAATACTGTTTAGAAATCCTCAGTGCTGTTTATCAGTGAAATATAAGTAATTTTGCCATGCATCTTCAGCTTTTATTTGACAGCCTAGTAGGTAAACTTTGATCCTATTGCCCTCTCTTACATAAAACATTCAGTGACATTTTACAGAATTTTGCTTCAAGAACTTGCCATTTTGCAAAAAAGCCCCCTTTGATCAAGACCTCAGTGCCACAAGACTAGTATAAAATTTATTTGTTTTTAAGACTAATCTTAAAACTCAACAAAACATACTGTGTACATTTCCTGATTTCACACATGGAAATTCAAGTATCCCCTGAATTCACCAATGTATGTAAAAAGTATAGCACCAGATGGTAGAGAAATCATGCTTTTTCATGTGGAAAATAGACATTGTATGTGTAATAGAACAGGTCGAAATATTTTTGACAAAACCATTTTTAAACAGAAAGTTCACACTCTTTCAGAAAAGGCTCTTGCTTTCTAAGGAAAAGATTTCTAAGACATTCATTCAGAGGTGAGGAACAAAAGCATGTGTTCTCTTGACACCCAAATGTACTGTTAACCCTTTTCTAATTAATAGGCCAACTAATTAATGGCCTATTAGTAGACATCAACATGCACCTTACCAAAGGTGATTAAAATAAAAATGTAGACATAGAACCTCAGCTGCTGTAAAGCTCACTTGGCAGCACTGAAGCAATGAAACTGAAGAGTTTTGCTATTTTTTTAAAGGCAAGATTTGGAGAGAAAAGAAAGAATTTCAAGAATGAAGGAGAACTAATTGAAGAAGATAAAGAGCAGGTGCCAAATTCTACTCAGATCCTTTTCAGAACTGAATCAATAAACAAGTAAACATACACATGACAAACTTATAGTAGAGGCATTTCTTGCCAGCTAACATTGACTTCCTTTGGCTATTAGAAATAACAGCATCCAGGGTGAAGTAGCTCATGTTGGCAGCACAATATTTATACACCCTGATTCTGAAAAAGTCCTCTGTGTGTGCGCGCGCGCGCACACGTACGCACACCTGTGTGTTAATTTACAGTGATGGATAGTGTCAGGGAAATGACATTTCACTACTATCACAACTTTTTCTATTATTCCTCAGAAAAGCACCCAGAAAAAATTGAATCTTTGGAGAGCTATACTGAATATGACTAGCAGGTCTAATCAGAGATTTTAACAGGTTCATACTCTGCCAGGACAAACACTGAACTTGGAAACATTCAGAAAACTGTTAACGCTTCACTCCTTCACTTTCCAGAACAAAGCACTGGAATTTTTTTTTACATCACTATTTGCTCCCATTTTCTTAAAAATAATAAAACAAGTTGCATTTGAAGCAAAAGAAAATTTCATTTGTAAGTTCACTTTGTGGAAGATTACAAAATTTCATTTTCCATACTTGGTTAAATTTCACAATCATTCACAAAATCACTATATTTCTAGAAGTCAGATTTCTCCAAGTCTGGATACTATCTAAGATCAAATCACAGCTGTTTTATCTACTTTAATATGTAATATCTACCAGGCTTCACCTGGAAGCTGTTGGAGATAAATAGGTTATCTTCTCAACAAGGTGACTGCTAAGGGAGTAAAGCTTTCACTTCAGTGTGGAAATGATCATCTTCTCACAAGCATTTTCTGTTTGAGATGCCTTAGGGGGGTTCATTTAAGCACTTAAGCCCTTCAGTTTTATTGGCTTTTTTTTTTTAAAAAAGTAAATAAATTGATCTGTGGAGGGAAAAAGAAGCAGGAGACAGAGGCTGTGCAATTAGATACTGTGATTTCTTTCCATAGAAGCCTCTTCTGAAAATAAACAAGCAAACACAAAAAGTCTTCCAATGGCAAACTACTGGTTAGCTTATCTTGCACATAATAAATTCAAAATAGAAGTGCTGAGGAAAGAAATGAGGACTTTTACAGTGCAGTGCAGGGCTGGAGCCCAACCTCAAAACACTAGTCAAGCAAAAGTGCCTGGCAGTACCTGGCAGAATTTGTTCTTTAGTGATACATCTTATGAATCATTCTCACAAGATGATGGATAACTTGGAGTAAATTCTGCCTTTTCAGTGATTCAAAACCATCCAGCTGGGCACGCTTTTTAGCATATGGAACACTTGTCTTGTTCTGTAATACTTGTTTATTTGTCCCTCCTTAATATTTGTTGAACACTGTCATTTTCTTTCTTAAAGTAGACAGTAAGATCTGAGTAAGAGCCATGTACTTTTGTGGTTTTTTTGGTTTTGGTTTTTGTAGAGTGCAATGCTATCACAATCTTTTCTGAAGCCTTGTTGTGCAATGTAAATAAAAATTAGTGCATGTCATATACATAATGGAGTCCTATTAGTTTAAGAATACAACAGCATGCTGATCCAGCCTTTCGTATCAAACCACTGCTTGGAAAGTCCTTCATGGTAGCATTAATTCTGGGTGTTAAATTGCAATGCTACAGAGCTCAGGAGTCATTCATGCTTGCAACAGTTGCTCAACTGCTCTGCTCAACAGCTCTGCCCAAATCAGGAGCAAATACTGTTATAGTAAAACTTATTTCATCCTTTAAACATCTCTCTCATAAATTTCCATTTGCAAAGCTACTATTGGAGAGTTAAAACTTTGCTAATAAGAAACATTAACTACTCACCACCAACAACATCCCTGGCAAACAGAGCATTTCTGAGCTAGCTTCACTGCATGTTTTAGCTTATTATTAATTATAACAATTATTTAACAATTATTGTTAAATTAAATAATTAAAAAAAATCAGAATATGTTGGAAGCAATTGCAATAAATGCTTAAGAGATTTTATCTTCTTTTTTTTTAAAATTACTCTTCTACAAGTTCTAATTCTTCTATATTTGGCTTTGAGGTTTTTAGAACATTATCTTTACTTTAATAAGCTTGTTAATAAGAGATATTCAGTTGATAGGCAGACCTACTTAGACTTTCAAAGGCTTTGCGTGAGGTGTCTCCATAAGAGCACTGAAGAAAACTATGCAGTCATTAAGAGGGAAGATCCTTGCACAAGTAATTCCTCAAAAGACAGGAAATAGGGTCTCTTCTGTAAATTGTCTATTCCACAAGTAAAGGAAGTCCCAGAGATTTTCTGTTGCACATAGATTTATGCTGGGCCACTTGTTGGTCAGTGTAATAATAAACATCTTTTCATAAAGAGTATGAATAATCAGCCCACCAAATCTACTTATGCTACTGAGTTGTTCAAGGAAAAGAGGAAGGCCTGACACTAAAGACCTTCCAATACTCAGTAGCCAGGCAATACAAAGTCAGGTGAAATTTATTACACATAAAGTCTTAACTTCACATACATGATGATAATCTCTGAGCTGACCATTACTTTTAATGATATTCGTGTTATGGCAGGCAGTTCTTTGCATCGAATGCTTAGTAGTAAAGCCACTGTTAGAAAGCGCTAGGAAAGGAATAGAGAACAAAGCAGAGACCATCACATACTATGAAGCATAAACTATGGTAAGAATTATAAACCACTGCATACCTGCATCTTGAATTTTGATTCCCCATCTCAAGGTGAATAGAGAGGAATTGGAGAAAGTTTAGAGGAAGACAAGATGAATGATCAAAAGTCTAGAAGGGCTTTATCACGGCTTGTCCAAGTTAAGTAGGACTCTTCAGTCTGGACAAGAGACGGCTGAGGGGCAATGTGCACATAGAGGTTTATGAATGGCACAGAGATAATAAATAGGGATCAACTGCTCTCTCTCTCTCTCCCAATACAAGTACTGAAGACAGCATGGGAAGATTAAAAAAAAAAAAGAAAAAAAAGAAGGTGGTAGGTCTTCCTGAAACATGCAATTAAACAGTAAAATTCCTTGCTGCATGAGGTAGCAGATATCAAAAGTTTATGTTTGTTGTAGGAAAAGCTAGATAGATTCATATGAGATGGTTATTAAAGGATTATTAAAAGCAGAGAAACCACACTTGGATCAGGAAATGATCTGCAAATTATCTGAGACCAGGGAGGTACTTGGGGTAAGCATCATACATGCTTGCCATGTTCTTATGCTGCCCTTTAGGTGTCAGCTTTTAGCCACTGTTAGAGTCAGGATAACTTTGGTCAGCCTAGAGTCTGATGGGGTACAGCATTTTTATAGTCTCAACATTAAAAATAGAAATATGCCACTATGCATTTATGCACACTGCTTTTAAAGATTTGATAAGAAAACTGTTATTACTAGTAATACATTCCTCAGGAAAGATATGAGCTCACAATCGCAACTTAAAACCTATGTAATAACGCAAAACCAGCATAGAGTGCTGGGTAAAAGCTCAATCTATGCAAAAAAGCAAAGGCACTTGGTAAAATTGTCAAACCATGGACTGCAATGAAGTGCACTGATCACAGAAGCAGTGGCTGGAATGTGATTCTGCTATTCAGTCTCTCTCTGACTCTCCCCATGCTCATAGCTGTGCAAAACCCGTTCAACATCTTTTCCATAATGACCCTGCACAGAGAAGGGTAATCAATATGCAAAAAGTGAGGATGGCAGCCATGTTAACGAGCCATTTCACTAAGCTGTATTTGAAACCTTGCTACCATGTGGCACTTAGATGACAGATGTTAAATCTGCTTTATCCATTTTGTTCAGGATAGTGACTTGTCAAATTCCATCACTTATCTGACAAGATTAAAGTTTTGCCTGTCTTTACTGAAGGTAGTCTGCATGTTTTTTTGCAGCAACAAGAAAGATATATTGAACAAATTCCCAAATCTTCTCCCTTCAGCCTAATACAGTTAAAAAGTTGAATCAAATGTGAAATATGAAAATGAAATTAGGAAAAATTATGACATGTGTTCCCCAAATCAAACTTCTTACCTATGTGGTATTAACAAATAAACTAATTCTTCTTTCTCACTGGGAGAAAGATAACTGTGAGAGTTACCTGACCAGGCTTTGCATTCTCACAGACGACTACATCATACTCTCTGGAGAGCCTTGGAGGGTTGTCATTGACGTCCAAGATTCTAACACCAACTGGAACGTAGCTTACTAGCCCAGGATTGTCTGCAAAATACACAAGGGGGTATTAAGCCTTTTGAAATATTCAATATTCTGTGACATTCCCAATTTAAACATGGTTTCTTAACACAATAACTGGATGAGAACTAGATACAGCTGCAGAAATTTAGGTAGCAAGATACTAAAAGATGTTGCTTGCTGTGCTTCATTAACTGTTTTGAAAAATAATTAAAAAAAAAAGAGTGGAAAGTATAGTGTGAGTCTTAAATCACTGTTATATCAATAAAAATGCAAGTTACTCTGGAACTGAAGGGGGAGAAAGCTGTTGGAGTTATCGCATACTGTCACGCTGTATGCTAAGAAATGAACCATTGCTTTGTAATGAATGTGAAAGTGTCATCACAGTATTGAATAAAATCTAATATGAAAAATATTAAAAACTTTTTCTCAGTTCCTTAAAGTTTAGGAAATAAAACACCAAAATAATAAGAAAATATGAATGCATAGGCACATATAAACCTTTCCCAAGCTTGAGTGCAGCTTCCTCACAAGTTATGCTATTACACAAAGTAGTCAATAAGTCTTGCTTTAGCAGTGACATACCAGTAAGAAAACGATGTTTAAATAACGGTGTCTTAGGCTGTGATCTGTACTTGCATGTGAGCTCACTCTCAAAAAGAGCTCACCCTCAAAAAGCACAATAAATAGAATCCTTTCAATGAGATACACCTTTCATGAAGAAATGGGAAAACCCCCATTTTTTTTTAATCCATAATTCCCTTGTTCTTACTACTAAGTACTAAGAAAATTTTATTTGATTGAAAGAATTCTGTATTAAAACTTTTTATAATTAGCTAAAATACACCTTCTGAAGTCCGTATAAAATTCAGTTGGTTAGATGACAAACTTCATTTTACTTTCACCAATTAAATGAAGTAGAAGATAGCAAAGTCAATCTTCCAAACACAACAAGATGGAAGAATGGGGTCTTACAGATTCACATTTTAAAAGCGCATGCCCCCGTGTGTGCTCATGAGAAGAAAAAAAAAAAAAAAGAGAAACAGTAGTAGTCTAAGCCTCATTTGCCTTGGTTATTTTGATCTTAATTAATCCATATCATGTTTCTGTCAAAAAGGGTCATTTGAAAAATACCTTAGATTTGTCACACATTTAATGGCCTCTGCTCAGAATTCTGAAAAATATTGATTAGACACATATTTGGATTCAAAGCCATCAGTAATGTCGCTGCCCAATGAAAGAACATTTGAGAATGCTGAAGTTTCTTTTGACAAAGTGAGAGATTTATCCTTCTCTGTTTTCACCTGGGATACTAGTCAAAGAGCCTCGGGTTTAGAAGTTCTCTTCAGATTTTTCACTTTCTCTTTTTAACTAATATGTCTATGTTCACCTGATTATTTTAATTCACTTTTGGAACTTAGTCAATTATCCCCATAAAATGGGAATAGAAAGGAGATCACAAAAGTCAACAGAAAAGGAAGACTTAACTTAGATAACACAGGAACCTCTATTCCCAATTAACATTAGCATTAGCGGTTGTAAAAACACACTCAGAAGACATTCATAGACTTGCAAATTCAATTTTCTTGCTGAGATTTTCCTTGACTGTTGGTATTTTCAGTTTTACCCCAAAACTATGAATAACTTTACAACAGGTGAACTAAGGGACTAAAGTAGGCTACCTCAATTGTGTTCATGCAAGACTGAGACTTTCCATTGCTATCTAGAAAACACTTTTAGTGGAAAATTTTGGGGAATGTTAAAATACTGGGAATATATGAAGTGAACGTGAGGAAGAATGACACTTGGCTGTTCACTACGCAGTTGGGAGAAAGGAAGCAATCTTCTCTCCAGGAGACCCTTTGCAGAATGAGTATTAACATAAAAAGATGTTTGATCCTTCCCTGGAAGTAGGTCATGAGATTGTGCAGAACGGCGCAAGCAGTAGAGACTGAATACTTCTTATTGCTCACTGAAATACAGCTTGTAAACTCATTTAGGTAACTTCCTTTGTCAATATCATCAGACAATCCAATTACAAAAATCCTGTAATTACATTTACAGAACATGATATCTAGCAATAGATCATCTAAAGATGATCTACGACTCAAAGGAGCTTTGTTACTGAGGCTTTGTTCAGGAGGCTCTCGCACATAGTTTGTGAGGTATGTGAACTAGAAAGTGGTATAAATCAAAGGAAGGACACAAAACAGACAAAGAGAAAGCACACAAAAGCACAGAAAGGAGATGGAAGGCAGAGATCACAGTAAAGGGTTAAGGACAATTAAATCCATTTGGGAGTGGATTCATTAACTATAGGGAAGGAATTGAAGATTTTAATGCTAGAGAAATCCCAAAGAAGGTTTTGCCAGAAGGCAAAAAAAGTTGTGATTATCAGGTAATCATAGGATTACTGAAAAATCTTAGTTGAAAGGGACTTCTGGAGGACACCAGTCCAGTCTCCAGCTCAAAGCAGGGCCATCTTCAAAACTTTAAGGGGGCATAACACATCTAAGAGGAAGGGGGCAAAAAAGCAGGAAGAGCACAGGGCAGAGGGTACCAGAGACAGAGGAGTGTTCTGTAGGTCTGGCATGTTTGGAATAGTTACTGAGGAAGGAAAATCAAAATTTTAAGTCCAATTTATAGGAAAAATAATGGTAAATACTTTTGTTTCAGTACAGTGTATCAGACCTCTTTGCCTCGTCTTGAATGTGTCCTACTACCCAGTGTCGTCTGTTAAATTTGCATTATTTTCACAGAGGTTTCATGGACATTCAGAGAGTTTACCTTCATTTGTTCTGCAGCTGCTTTGCAGTACAAAGAATTCTTAAATAACCTTACCAGTTCAAAAGAGTGTTTAATGTACAAGGTATTATTAGTATCTTTCTGGAAGCAGTTACCTCATGGGATCGTTGACATTTGCAGGCAAATTTCCACATTGACAGCCTGCTCACTACAAAATGCTAACAGGGAAAGTATTAACACTTAGCAAAACAGTCTTGAAGTTTGTCAGATTGTGTACACTACATAGATATGCATGCAAGACGATAGCACAGTTTATAATGGGGGGAGAGAATGAGAATGAATTAAGAGGGACCTTACAAACTTTATTTTTTTTAGGTTTGGTTTTGTTGTTTTATTATAAAATAAATATGAACTCCAGCCTTTTTCAGGTGTACAACTCACTCACAATCTCCAAACCACTCTAATAACTGGTCCTTTCAGTAGTATATTTTTGTTAATTAGACAAATTTCTTGCAGCAATTTGGCAGATTTCCAGTTTTAAGATAATCAGTGCTGACATATATTTCAGGCCTGCGCATTATAAAACAGCCAAATCCATTCTGTGTCCTATTACCATTATGCCTCAAGAGTAGATTTTTCAAAGTGAATGCTCATTGAAACATTGCTGTGATTCACCTGTACTAGGAACTTGCCTTCTTATGCTTGAGACTTTTCCCACAATAAATAGATCTTCTGCCAGAATACTGAACATCTGTAAAGTTAATCAATTTCATTGAGTATCAGCCCCTCCACCAGCAAGTCCTCTGCGAACTTACAGAAGTCCCTATCAATAGGCGGTCTGAAGTCTTGAATCTTCTCTTCCATTAATTTCTGTGGGCAAACTTTAAAACCTCTGTTTAAGAAGAAAGCTCTTTCATGCAGCTACTGCTGTCTGAGATTTCATTTTCATATTAACAAAATTCCCACGGGCTTTATGAAAATAAATTCTACCTGAATGACATTCAGAATAACAGTCCTGACATCAACAGTCTTTGGTGGGTTTGTTTTTTGCCTTTTTTTTTTATTTAGACAGGTATAGTTAAACAGTTAATATCAAGAAAGCTGAGTGACTAATTTAACCCAGAGACAGCCTGAACTATTTTACAAAAAAATGGAATAATTTTACTTGTTTTAATGATGGAGAACAAAAATCTTCACCTTGCTTAGGATTAGAATTAATGTCTATGCTTTTGCATCGTCAATATTAAATATTGATCTTACCCAGTACAATAACAACTTTTTTTTCCTCATTTTGACACCTTTTCAAGACCTTATGAGGCAAGCCAATACTTAGAAAGTTCAACCAACTATCTATTCCGGTAGTTTTTTAAAGAGAAGTAGAAAGCACTCATCACACTTCTTTAATAATGATTAGTTTTGACACATTAGATGGCTGAATATATATCTAGGAAAGATAAAATATACTACAGAAACAGAACTAAAAAGATGAAAGAATGTCTAGTATGTAAGTGCAAGTGGTAATATTCAGAAAATACTGGGTTTAATTCAGGATGGTGCATATGCAATAAACTAAATTTTCTGGCAAGGAGAAAATTATGCAGAATTTAATAATAAATGTAACGTTCTGTTCTGATTTTTTAAGGTAGTGGGTACTTTTAAATATTGTTACCTGAAGTTGGCTAGAAAATATTTTATCTTTCCTTATAGCAAAATTTGACTTTTCGCTGATGAACGCAAACCTGAAGGCACTGATCACTTCTCTTGGATCATGGTAGTAGTGGTAGCAGTAGTAGCAACAGGAGAAATAGTAGTAATAACAGCACTGCAGCAGATGTAAAACATATAGCGCTCTAAAGCTGGCAACTCTTTCTGCCTTAATGCAAGCCAAATTCTGCAGCTCATAGACCACGCTGGTGCTCACCTCCTGAGTAGATCAGGACACCAAAAAATATATTGGTTCTGTGACAAGAAATGTCCGTTTTGAGATTCTGGTACTGATTCACAAAGCCCTGAACAGGGAAATGTCACATGATCCCAAAGACTGTCTCTTCTTTGGGGACCCACATTGATAGCCAGGAAGAGCCATACCCTACACCATCTTCAGATGACAACATAGGAATATCTTCATCATACCTTTCCCCAAAGAAACAGAGGAGAAGAAAGTCCATCATGCCTAGAAGCCAATGACTAAACCAAGATAAACAGGGAAATAAGCATCGAACTTGGAATTAGAAGCATCACTTCTTGAGCAGGATGGAGAAGGAGCTGCCTTTTGACAACTGTTTTTTTTTTAATAGTTTTGTGTATGCTTTCCTTATTGCATTGATAAGTACGTTTAAAAGAACGGCAGATTCTGCTACAAATCATATTATTGCGTTTTTATGGTCCATTAGTAGGCAACTTGCCAAGGCTGAAAATAAAGTGTGGCTGAAAATAAAGTGTGTATCATTGGAAAGTTTGGATAGGGTACCAGTATTGTGTCTAGCTCTCACCATTAAAAAGATATCAGATATCCAGTTTGCCACTACTCCATGAGCAAAATAGTCTTAAAACTCAGAGCATGTCATTTTTAAAATCTACTTTAATCTAGTCCACAATTAGGGAAATACTTTTGTGGCAGATTCTGTTTCTTGGAAAAATAAAGTGATTGTTAGCAATACCAAAACTCTTTCTGAAACTGAGCTAGCAGGCAGAACCCAAGTGAGGTCAAAGATGAAGAATGAATGTGATTTTTTTCTTGGTGGGGGCAGGGCTGAAGGTAACACTTTTATGTCTGGTTCTGTAATGTACCTAGAGAGATAATCATAACTGTAGCAAACCGATACAAAAGACAAAATTTCCCTGTACTGACGTTAAAAAAATGAATGCATTTTATTATTTAAGTGTACTCTGTATTGTTAAAAAACAATTATTTTTGAAGAAAAAATTATAGACCAAAAATCACTATGAAGAAATTTTATCTTTTGTGTAAGGAAAAATTCACTTCAAGGAAAAAGTAAGACACAAAGCTAGCAACAAACTCACTGGTATTAAATAATCATCCTGCAGTCCACCTGATACAGAGGGTTAGGAGATTATAACACTGTAACAGCACTTCGTTCTGATTTAAATTACTTTCTTTTAGATCTTGAAAAGGTTTCCTTTTTCTAAAAATTAATTATTTGGCACAAGGCATTAAAGTTATTCTTGATTATGGGAAAAAGTTTAAAATGAGAAAATAAAATGTCATCAATTCTTGTTCTTTTCTAATTCTTTCAATGCTCTATGCCAGGAAGATAACTACTCCATAGATATATTTCCTTCAGGCAATGCATATGTTGTTTTGACGTGTTTCAAAACAAACAGAAATGAATTGTGTATTTTTGTCTTTTGATTTTACTTTTTGTAAAATAAATTAGGTTGCCTCTTAATAGCATTAACAGGTTTATTCTGTTTACTTTACACCCCTACTCTATCATTCTCCATAAGGCAGTCTAATGTAGTGCTATCAGAAGTAACATATTTTAATCTCCTACCAAAATCTTAGGAATGTCTTTTCTGCTGCAATGCAACCATAAAACATGAAAAAGAACTTGGCAAATTGCTGTTCACTGATGGCAATATGAGGTGGCAATATCCTTGTGTACCTAAAGAAAAGATGTAACTGCACCTCATTATAATTATATACTTTATCTGTTTATCTAATGCAATTATAGGGCTTTCAATATTTATTCAAAATTTCAAGGGGTTTTATATGTCACTGCTGCAAATTATTATTTCAACCTGTGCATCCTGTCTTCCTCTGAATTGTATATCTGTTATTGTTTCTGTTTCTACCAAAACTTATTGATGAAAAAACTGCTTATGTTATAATTAGAACATGCACTTTAATGCTTTTACCCTAATTCTTGCAAGCTAACTGTTCCAAACTCTTATGCTTGTGAGCTGTCCTGCCTTTTCACATATTTTAATTCTGAACAGGGTTTATTGGGCCTCTATGAAAATACCTCTGAAAGTTATTTCTTTGTGTAGTTTTTGTAATGACTGTATTTTCCTGGGATCCTTTCAATACTACATTTTTTGTCAATAAGGTATTGCTCTAACTCAACACTTCAGTATCTTATTCTGTGAAGCTAGTATGAAGAATATGCATAGAGAAGCAAATACAGGAAGACATATAAACAAAGACAAATATCTTTAGGTTTTTTCCCAATATCTGATTGTGTCTGATAGCCTTAGAGATTTTTGTTTTGTTTGTAAAATCAATTCATTGTGTGTTCATTGCATTCAAGTTGGTCCTTTAGGTAAATAGTGGGAAATTATCTGCTTTTGCATTCTCAGCCATTGCAGAGCATTTTGGAGACATTCAGGAACACCCCAACTTCATCCCAAAAAACATCGATGATCTAGTAAATCCAGAAATCTATTTTACACACTGGTATACTTACCAGCTGCATAAGAGAAACATGTGAAAAATCTCCATTAAAAAGTATCTTCTAAATCTCTGAAATGTAAACTTTTGGATCTGCTGTGAAATATAAGCACTTACCTTGCTTTCAAAAAATTACATTTCCTTTTACAACCACAGATATTCTTATTATCCATCTAAATGTCCAGTACTTCATGAATCCCAGTAATCTCTTGTTGTCAACATCATCTGAAAGCAGTATCTAGAAGCTGGTTTGCTCTGTGTCTATTGAGCAGATACTGAACACAGTCAGTTCAGTTGTTAGAATTAGTATCTAAAAGGAGTTTCCTGATAGTCTTCCTTGCTATATTTCTAAGTAGAAATTTCTAGTGAAAGCTAAAATCCTCACTTTGATTCTCATATCAAGACGTTCTCGGATTCCTTCAATAATCAGTGTTTATTTCTCCCCGCAACCTTTATTCCCGCTTATTGAGCACAAAGACTTCAAGGATACTATTATTTGTCCTATTTGCAGCACTGCTTTGAAAACTACAAAGTACATGTTTATCTTCCTAAGTGAAATTGGCTTTGGAAGTGGCAAAGTCCATCCATTCATATTTTAGTGCCACCTTTCTCTTACAGGGGCTGTGATTTGGGGTTTTGCTGTTATTGTTGCTTTTGCTTTTGTATTCAGCACTACTATATGCTAGAGAGAAACCTTAACTAAATCACCCACAATTATTTTTACAACCACCTATTTTCTTTGAGAATACATCACTATTTGTGAGAAATAGCTGTCCTTTTTCTTCTCCACATTCAACACCCAGTTCCCAATATCATAAAATCACAGAATGGTTGAGGTTGGAAGCCACCTCCATAGATCAGCAAGTCCAACCCCCCTGCTCAAAGCTGGGTCAACTAGAGTACATCGCTCTGGGACGTGTCCAGTTGTGTTTTGAATATCTCCAAGAATGGACACTCCACAACCTCTCTAGGTGACCTGTCCTATTTTTTGACCAATCCTACAGTAAAAACATTTTTTGAATGTTTAAATGGAATTTTCTGTATTTCAATTTGTGCACATTGCCTCCTGTCATTTCACTGGATACTACTCCGATGAGTCTTTGCTCATCTTTACTCATCTTCTTTACTCCCCCTATCACCTATTTAAACACACTGATAAGCTCCTTCCGAGCCTTCTCATCTCCAGGCTGAACAGTCCCAGCTTCCAGTCTCTCCTCGTATGACAGATGCTCCAGTTCTTAATGATTTCATGCCCCTTCACTGGACTTAGTCAAGTTGCTCCATGTCTCTCTGATACTGTGGAGCCCAGATCTGGACCCAGCAGTCCATGTGTGGCCTCACCAGTGCTGTATAGAGGGGAAGGATCACCTCCCTCAACCTGCTGGCAACAGTCTTCTTCACATGGTGCAGGATGTGTTGGCCTTCTTTGCCACAAAGGCACATTGCTGGCTCATGTTCAACTTGCATCCACCAGGACATCCACATCCTTTTTTGAAAAGCTGCTCTCCAGCCAGTTGGCCCTGCATGTGTACTGGTGCATGGGATTATTCCTTTCCAGGTGCTGGACTCTGCACTTCCTATTACTGAACTTCACAAGATTCCCGTTCACCCATTTCTCCAGCCTGTCAAGATCCCTCTAGATGGCAGCATGACCCTCTGGTGTATCAGCCATTACTCCAGTTTTGTGTCATTTGCAAACTGGCTGAGAGTACCATCAACCATTAACAAAGAGATTAAACAGTACTGTATCCAGTATCAGCCCCTGGGGGTACTCCACTAGTGACCGGAGTCCAGCTTCACTTTGCGTTGCGGATCACAACCCTTTGAGCCTGCCATTTCAGACAATTTTCAATCCACTTCATCGTTCATTTATCTAGCCCATACTTCCATGTGTCTTGTTCTTACATGAGTTTCTCTCAATCTTTCTTAATTCTTAGCAGCTAGGGAGGTTATTTGGGAATCTGAATCACTTCCTATCATGGTGTGCTGTCATTACAAAGAATTCTAACTGACAGATCCTACACCAGTCCTTAAAATAGCTCAGCCTTAACTTCTTCCACTCCCAAAGGAACAACCATTCACTATGACTGTATTTCTTTCCTCTAAATCAGTCTTTCATCTGTTATAAAACTTTGTACACTTGCTCTGTATTTTCCTATTTCCATTACTCTTGTCAAAGACTTGGTCAAAAGCCTTTAATAGATCCAAGCAAATTCTACCTCTTTCCTCTTTCAAATACTCTTTTATAAACTTTTTTGAAGATTTCTAACAAACTAATGAAATGCGAATAATTCTATGTGAAACTGTATTTTAAAATCCTATTACCATCAATTTGTAGTCCTTCCCCCTGCCCCAAACATAATCTGTAGATCCTTCAATATAAAATATAGTAGTATTTTAACATCTGTCTTATTCCCTAATACCACAAGGAGCTTTCAGGAAGTACTAGTACTGAAACAATCAAAGCAAGAGCTTCAGTGCTGTGCCCTGGACACCAAAATCCCACTCTTCCTCACTGTATGCTGCTGTTAAAGAACAGTGCACATTAAAGAAAAAAAGGAATGCCCCACACATTCTTGGGGCAATGAACTCTGGTGTGCTTTAGGAAGTATCTGCATAAACAAAAAAACCCACTGATCATTACATCAACATTACACCCACAGAGGAAATTGGTAGAACTTCCACTGATTTCAGAGGGGACATTTGATCAATGCAGTGTGTATATCGCATGCTGAGACAAAAAGTGAAAGTAAATGTCTTACAAAAGGTTCAGAAACAATAAGGCTGAAGCATGAGGATATCATACATGTTGATTCCAAAATTCTTTTGCATAAAATAAGCACAGCTACAAACAGCTGCCCAAAGGATGATCAGTAGAAACTGAATTCTGTCAGTGAAGTGTAGCATAAAGTCAAGAGAGGAAAACACTTCAAGAAACTAACTATAATCGTAACATTATTTCAGCAGAGCACCTCTTACTGCTGAAGCAGTGCAATCTTTCTGGGCCTTGCAGATTCTATGTTCCTGGCTAAGCAAATGGTGTCAGAAGCTACAAATGCCTTCTACCATGTCAGATGAACTTGAAGACTGCCACTCTCACAGCTAGATAACGTTTTGGTCATAGCCTCCCACCTGTTTTTCAGCTTTAGTCTTAGTTCTGCAATTCCTTGTGCATGGACTTATGAATACCATAAAAGGCTGTAGATACGGCATAGATAGCACTTAACGTGAGAGTTTTGGCCTTGATGCTCTATACACAACATATGCTCCTCCTTCCATTGTAGATCCAAATACTGATTTCACAATGGATTTGGAAGAGTACAGCAGTGTTATAATTTTCAAATTACTGTAGGTAAGAAAATGGCCAAAGAAGCAGACAAAAGGAAAGGCTGCCCGTCATTTAGGCTGCCTGTCAGTCTGCCTGCCATCCATCTCTTCACTGCTGTCTCTTCCTTTTTTCATATCCGAATTGTTTTTCAAACTGACATTATAGATTTACTTCTCTTTCCAATCCCAACTTTAACAGTAAGAAAGGCAATGCATGGGAAAAAAAAATAATCTCTCTTTTCCTGTAACAAGTTGTACCTGGAATGGAGAATTCTAAGCAGGCTGTCTTAAAAAATATGGCATTTCATCCTCATTATTTATTCTACTCTCTTTTAGTTATAAACATAATCCTTCTCCATACTATTCTCTCAGCATGGTACGTGTACTACCACTCATTTGACTATGTGAAATAAATAATGTATAGAAAGCCACACTTAAGGTTAATACTACTGAGATTTATTTCTGCAAAATAATTACATTTGGATGGCTTCCCAAAAAGACTAGTGACTACTCCTTTTTTCAGTATGTCCCAATGTGGCTTTTAAATCTTAATTCAAATTAACACCTGCTATACACCTCCTTATGATTAGGCTTAAATTGTATTTTATTTCATGCTGCACTGAATTAACACATTATATATGAAGACACTGTCAAGCACACTGAAGTGTCAGTGGTTACGTTTTTTAAAGGGCTAACCATAAAACTCCAGATTTTACTATTTACAATAGAAATTTCCTTAGTTCAAAATGTCCTGAAGCAGGTACATTAATAAGAAACAATTTGTTGTCCTTATAAAACATGTATGTGCTGTTAATTCTGTAGCATGTGTTAGTGATGTAGAAGCAGAACAGATTCCATTTGAACCTGGAGATGAAACAGATGAAAGCAGAGGGGGCTCAATAATGTCAGTGGGACCTGCAACAGGTAAAACCTATATTGTGTCATCTGGCAATGACAGAATACCCCAAAAAAAGGAAAAAAAGAAAAAGGAAGGGAATATACATAAAAGTAGCTCACAGTTTTGATCAAAAACACTGCCACTGAAAGACGGTATCATGAAGACTACTTAGCAGGACTGGATCTATTGATCCAGGTTGGGATTTTTTTTCATTCGGTTTATTGAATTTTTTAACTTTAAAACTTTGACTGTGCCAAAATAAAGACCCTGTAATAGAAAGGTTAACTGAAATGTTCTTTAAACTGTTCTTGCCTCATGTAAAAATATTTATGTGGGACTACTCAGTCAGACATTTCTTGACTGTCGCAGGGCTTATCTGGAAATCCATCAGACTTTGAGCCCTTCCAAATGCACAGGCAAGTATTCATTTTACCTTTACTTGGCAATTTGCCCAGTAAAAGGCCAGAGGTAAACCGTGATAATCAGCAACTACTAGAAACCTGTCAGATATAAATTAATATTGGCATATTTAACATGCAATTCACTAAAACAGGTTAACAGCAGATACAAGAAGGAAGGATTAATTTCTCAGACAGTACTATATAGTGTTATCTTCTAAGATATATGAAATATGAAACACAAATGGGACAAGCTGTTGATTTTAGGACACTGAATGCTTGGAACTGTTCCTGGGTAAACTGGCAGCCTTCTATCACATACAGAAAAAGATGGTAAGTTTACATAGGTGGAATCACATAGGCATGTGGGGTTTTGTTTATTTGTTCTGTAGAATTAGGAAATTTACACACAGAGAAAAAAACTCTCCTTTATCCAAACTGGCTAAAAATCCATTGGTGTTAAAAAGAACATAACTTCTCAAGAGAGTGCTTCTTTAAATCTGAAAATTATTATTTTCCTTTCTAATGCTATGTGCCAAATATATTATTTACCTATCTCAGAAGCAGCCACTGTGATGTTGTACCAAGGTGTCTCCTCTCTGTCAAAGATCTTGGCAGTCTTAATGGTCCCAGTACTAGCATCAATGGTGAAATATCTATCTTCTTCTGTGTTATAATCAATGAAATATCTATGAAGAAATAAAACAATAAATATATACTCATTGTAGTATGTATAATTCAAAGTAACAGAAAACTACATATTACTTTCAAGCTTTTAAAATCACAGAAATTTTTAAAAACACACTAAGAAAAATTCTACATTATGGAGACACACAAAGTAACACCATATTTCATTTTTTCATAATATTACATTTCTTTTGATACCTAACAAGGTTTCCACTGTGAGTCACAAAGTTATAAAAAACTAACAGGTGTTATTTTACACAGCAGTATACAGTCCTGTCAAAGGTAAGATACACATACATTTTGATGAAAAAATCATAAAATGGAAAGGCAGAAAAGAAAACAGAAATACATTAAGATACTATTCTTCCGTTTCTTTGCTTGTCACTGTACACCAGTGTTCTCAGTCCTGGTACCTGTTTTGAAGCATGTCTCTCTGACATGAGGTTGATAACATGATGACATAAGCTGTTTTGAACATAACCATTGCAGAGACTAGTAGCAGAAATGGCTGATTCCCAGAGCTGCAGCTGACACTAGCCTAGAAGCAGAACTCAGCAGCCCTGCTTAACTCCCTTGGCTTCTGGGCACTTCGCCCAGCAGAGAAAGTAAAAGCCTTGAAGTGGGTAATGGAAGCAGAGGGAGGGAACACAAAAGAAGATATTGGCAAGACATTTTTTCTCAAAGCTGGAATTATTTACAACGGCTTTTAACAAATGAAGCAATTACAGACCCCTATCAAGCCTTCTTCACTAACTTCAGACTTGATGAAAAAAATAAGGAAAAGGTTTGTAAGTCTTTTATATACTATAATTGTTTTTTCTAATAATTTGTCAGCCCTGCTTTCATTCTGTGAAGTTTTTAATATATGGAATGTATACATAGTTCAAAATGATTTATTTGTCCCATCCAATTGCTCTTATTTCTACACGACCAAAAGTGTAATTGCCAGCTAATAAAAAGAGTGGTGCACATAAAAGCTGCCAAGCTGAAAAAAAAATTAAAAATAACTTCAGTTTTCTTTCTCTCACAATGTACTCATTTAGACTATTTGTGGAAAGGAAAAACAAACAAACAAGCAAACACTTCATTGAATGATATATTAAAGTAAGATATGACATGTGAAAAAGCAAAAGAAATAAAGCACTAGAGGAGGAGGCAGCAATTTGAGTGAGTCACCTTAATTGGCCAAAGGATAGGACACTCAGTGGAAAAGCCAGCTAGGACTTGGTAACTTAGGTCAGATGTTCCTTGTTGGAGAGAAGCTGAACCCACCTCTCCCACCTGCAAGAAGCATTTTACATCTGCCTGACAATGCACTATTTTGGCTTGTGGCACTCAAGATTTTTTTTTCTTGCTTCCAGTGTTTTCAGCAATGAAGTAACTGTAGGTCAGGCACTGGAAATCAAAGCAGCCAAAACTAGGCTAGAAAATCTTCCCTTCTCGTCTGCTCTCCGTCTTTCTTTTCAACATTGTGGAGAGTGAAACAGCTCCCATGTGACTGTGGGAGCTGTTGGAGAGACAGCAGACCTCAGTTCCCATACATTTTATGTTTCTCTGGAATAAGGATTTAACTCGCTGTCTCCCATCTGAGCTACAGGCAGAACCTATGTGCGGTTCATTAACTACCAACACCTGGGAATACCTCATTCTAAAATACACCCGAAGTGCTCAATAAAGACACTTCCAATGTGCAAGATGGCAGCTGAAGTTGCTTCTAACAAGTAAACAACTCAAACTGTCTCCATACTGAAAGCAGACTGGCAAGACCTTGATTATGTAGGGGATGGGGCAATTGTTTTTAAGAATTTAAATCAGGAAATATTTTTTCAGAGGACATTATTTAATGTATGTCCTAAATTGGACAAAAAAAAATCAAAACAAGTGATGTTGCCAGAAAAAGAACAAAACAAAAAAAAAAAGGCTGAATTTCCAATTGCTGAATCGCAGTGGGCATTGCAGACACACTTCCAAAACTTGTTATGCTTCTCAGTGCTCAGTAAACTCAGGAGATGAATTAAAAGCAAACTGTTGACCAACATTCATCAGTCACTGACCGTGACATGCTGAATGTTACAGCTATCCAAGAAAACTTATGTTGCTTTTGAAGAATATTGGAATCCTCTGAGGACTCATTACAAAACAAACAAACAAAAAAGGGCACATCTCTGTTGGCATTATTTTATTTGGCCGTATTGGTCCAGGCTACCAACACCTCTTTATTTGGGAATCAGGATTTGCTTTTCAATTTCAGAACAATTGATTTTTCCAGTGTTTCTGCAGGTCTCAGTCTTCCATGAAGCACAGATTTTCAGGTTCTCCAAGTGTTTATTTGTCCTGGAAATGTTTTGAAAGATTGTGCCAATATCTGTAGAGAAGTTTTATCTCCCATGCGCACAGCTAGCCTTACCTTTTACTAATTACAAAAACTTTGGAGACAGAGTGGTATCAACCTCTAAAAGTCCATAAACCTGCCATGCTTGCACGGAGTTGTGTTGAGATTTGAACTTTGTACAGAAGATACATGCTCCAGGTGGAGTAATCTCCCCAGGCCTTATACCCTATGCTTCACAGTGCAGAAAACCTGAGCTATGACAAATAGTTGGAACACCCTGACTATACTATTATTAAGGCAGAAATAATGAACATTTGGTTGTGTTGAGCAAGACGGACAGTGCACATACACACAAACATCTTTCACATGATGAACTGGAATGCTGACAGAGGAAGCATAGGAAGCGTAACTGTCCCTCAATTTTCTTGAAGACCTTAGCAGGACCCTTTACTGGTAGAGCTTACAATCAGGTATGCAATGATTAAACTTAATTCCGTCTTTCCTGCTACAGCCTTGTTTTTCTTGACTCTAGGGGTCTCCTGATAATGACAAGAATTATTTGCTAAAAAAAGAAATATGCTTCACTGACCTGTTCTTATGGAATATGTACTGCAAATCCAAAACAATTTATAATACAAGAGTCTTGTCCCTGCAAACATTTATTACTGTGGATATTGTTTACTTATTATCAACATCAGGCACAGTGACTGCTCTGTGAGTCAGTATTGTGCTGACCACAGAACCATAAAAATATGGCTAGTTAGTATTTGTAGACAGTAGCTTAGACAGGATTTCAAATTGGGCTTAAATGAGAAAAAAACTTTAAGCAGTAAGAATACTCAGATGCTTTTGCGTGTGTGTGACTTATAACAAATCATTACCTCTCCCTCTGAGTAAAGTACAGAACTAAAAATGACAAATCTGTCCCAAATATGAAGCTTGTGTAGAAAAACTGAAGTTTGATTCTGTTATGAATTGTGACTACTTAACACTTCATTTTCATAGACATATAGTAAAAGATGGTCTCATTTTTTAAAATATTAACACCTTTTTCTAAATCAGTTATTTAAATGTATTCTATAGAAGCTCAAAGCTCTCAGTTTAAAAAACTCAGTATTGGATGAATAATTTCAATTGTATTCTCTGTGTCGTTAACGGAAATAAAGTGATCCTGAGGTAACTTACTGTACTAACACTTTTACTTCCAGTGATACTAGAATAATAAAAATGTTTCTAATTTATCCACAGTAGCACTTCCCCTTCATGTGCTAACTTCTTCATACAGTTACAGACGTATTGAAACATTCACAGCTTGACTGAATTTTTCTTGATCATGAATAAATAAGAGAGTGGCCCTTTCTTATGCTTTCCTATTATTATAATGCTCAGTTCTCCTCCATTACTCCAGATTTTTCCTTAAAATTGCTCTGTGCACGATATTTAAAGCAGTCATTTGCACTGCTGTGGTTCCCAACCTCCATGAATGTCTCCTTAAAATGAGTTACAGAAGATATTCCCACACAGTAGAACTAGGAATGCTATTCTAAAGCACTGCTCACAAGTGCTCTAAAAATATTTTGTACAAGAAACTCCCTTGGTAGAGCCACTCATTTTTGTCACATTTAAGAGGACATTTAGAACAAGTTTCATTGTATTTACAAAGTGCTTAACATTTTAGGCCTTTATAAATATTAACCACTGTTGAGAATAGAGACCAGGTATATCCATAAATATAGTATATTCCAGAGCCATTGATTCTTTGCTTAGGCTTCTGAATTTATTTCATCTAGTAAAAAATTTACTTTCAGCTAGAAAATAGTAGCAATAGTCATACCCTTCCCCGCCTACTCTTCCCTCCACCTCTACTGAGCTGCTTTTCAATCTTTGTTCTAGACTGCAAAAGCTACAGTGCAAGTTTTGAATTTCAAAGAGTTACTTCAAAAGTGAATTTTCACCTTAATTCAGCTGACTGTTTCTTCTTACTTAGAATACATTAATTTAAAAATGAATTTATAACATTAATTGAAGATATTTGGTTAAAGAAATTTACTCATGACAATGCTGTGTGAATTAGCATACTTTTAACCACTAAATCAGCACATCTGAGTTGCGTGGCACATGTTAATAAAAAGACTTAATAAGAAGATATGCCTGGATAAACAGCTCTCAATAAACTGTTTAGTCCAAACCAGCAACAAAAACTGATCTTAAAGAAACTACATTAAAAAGGAACATGAATTTAGAAAATCTATTAGTCAAAATAACTGAAGATAATCTGAAGGAAATTAAATATCAAAACTCAATCCTGCTAGCACTGGGAAATGCAACATGTGTCACCTTCATATTAGGAGGAAGTCACTCAACAGAAGGGCATTCCCAGCTTCTATCCATGTCCTTACTCCTGCTTCTGACCAAAGCAAGGCCCTGGCTCCTGTGTCTTCATTCCTCACTTCCTGTCTTCTCGTGAGGCAGTGGTTCAGTGGCAACAGATATTCCCACCATTTTTACTGAAAACTAAAAGCATTTGTGTGAATTAGGAAATAAAAAGAAATATATGTGTAAGATGGGCCTTAGGCAGAAGGGCACTCTAGACATTTAAATCAGTTTGCAGTATTAAAGTAGTCAGGCTCTAATAATACAGAGACTGCTTGAAAATGGAGAACGTTTTAAAAGGTGCTAAAGGAGTTTAGGAATGTTAATGTTTTCCAAACCTTTTAGGAGGGCTTCTGAAGCTAAAACCCATAAGCATTTTCAGAATCTCTCTCCCTAAATTATTCAGTCTTAAGATAATATTAACAACAATTTGTCACTTGACAGACAACTGGCATAGTCTGTTACTATTCCAGTAAGTGTCTCTCCAGTTACTGTGTTTTAAGGAAGAGCCTTGAGTTTGAGTTTTTAAATAGTTTTGAGCTTTTAACTTGTCTTTTTTTTGGCCTTTAATCAAGTTTGTAGCTTATCCTTTCATTATGCTATTTTTATTTATTACCCTATTTACCAACTGCAAACAAGAACTCTGTTACAAATTTTGACCCTGCTACAAACCTGCTATTGCTAATGAACTTCCAAAGTCACATTTCAGCCAGATGTGGATTCACAGGTCACAGTACTTCTTTGGGCGTTTGTATTTAGACATAGGTGAATAGCCAGTTCTCTAATAACAAGTGAATAACAAAGAAGGACTAAAAAAGATCACGGGAAGAGGATAGATCCTCTGCCAAACCAATTACTCACAACATGTAAAGACTTATCAATTAGAAATAAACTGCCATTATAAGGAAACCTGTTTAGTTAAAAAATTAAGCAAAGAAGCTTTCTCAGAAAGAGATGCTCTAACTCAAAGTACAGAGTTTTTTTTTTCTTTCAGAAAATAACTTACTTAGAAAAAGAAGTGTAAGCAACAACTGCACAGGGTGAGGGAGGGAGGTATACCAGGACGAATAATGAGAGAACTGATCAGCTGCAACTCTCTGTGCTTGGCCAGCTGGAGAGCAACAAGAAATGGCCCATGGTGGGACATAACTCTGGTGCATGCCTTTCATCTTCTCTCTTCCTCCTGACAGCAGCACTCTTCATGAGCCTGGGAACCAGCAGCATCCCCTTGAAGCCAAATGTGGCAGTGGGGAGACATTCTGTTGCCATGACTGTCTTGCACTACGCTACCTCCCTTCCAGGGCTTTTCCCCATAGTTCAGATAAACTTCTACATGAGAGAAAAGCAATTGTGAAGTGTGAGTCAGAAGCTGGCTGCCAATACAGTAGGTAACCAATTTTCTTCTTGCAGCTTGATTGGTAGATTAAGGAGACATTAGCTGTTCCAGAGCTCCTCAGCAGAAGACTACTACTGAGAACTATAGCCTTCAACTGTACTTTCCAGTTGGGAAAATGAAATACATTTGAAGAGAGCTTGGAGAAGGTAATCTGTCTGTTTACCATTCCTTTGCCTTTTTTTCAGACAGGCATAGCATAACTTTGAGAAAAACACTGTTCCTCTCAGAGCGTTTGCAGAAACTCGGTTTGATATGCTGTTCCCACTGAGTCAGCTCTGGCGCTGGCTGCCAGCTGACACCCAACAGCTGATCAACAGTACCTTGTTATCTGCCATACAGGACTCGTAGCTCAACTCTCATACCAAAATCTCAGCTCAGCAGAAGTGGCAGCCTTCCCTCTCCTTGTCCTGGAGATGTGAGGTGGCAGATCCCAGGAGGCACAGGGGAGTGGCAAGCAGTGAACTGCTGCCTCACAGCAAAGCCTCTGAGAGGCAGCCACTACTGGTTTGCATTTCATGCAGTAGTCGGCTTCCTGCTCCTGTTCTCATTCCCGTCCCCTATGCATTGCTACCACACTGCTCACCTTGGACACTGAAAAATGGGAATGCTGTTCATTTGAAGGAAATGAGCCATTTCTATACACCTGTCTTTCCTAGCTGACAATTTCTGTCTGCATGTGTTAACCAATGATCATCTTTTCTAGCTAATTCTGCTAGTAAATGTAGGCTAAGAACAGCCCACGCCCTTAGAGGCATAATTTGGAAGTCAGAGCAAGGTAAAGGTTTGTCTTCTTTTCCTGACTTTATGAATCTCTTCAGAAGATGACAACTGTCCAAATGCATTTCAAGCAGATGTGTTGATGGCAGAACTGTTATATCGAAGTTGCTTTTTATTCGGAGATTAACATTCAGATTCCAATGCTGATAAGAAATAAAAGTGCAGTCAGTGTTACATGAGAATCACTTTTTGTTCCTAAAAGGTTTACCAGCTAAAGAATGGTATTCTACTTACATACTATCTTTCTTTTTTTCTACTTATACTAAAGACTAAACCAAATAAAACCAAGGTTGATAGATTTATGCCTATTTATTGGACCTGAATTGCCCTATCAAAAGACTGCACTACAGATATGTTCTGATATGACGGCTGACTCCTAAAACCATTAAAAGAATTTTAAATACTGGAGGCATTCTGAAGTCAGTGGAAATTACACAAACATAAAGATGATGTCCTGGCATGAAAAATTAGGCTCTCAGAGTCACCATATAAAGATGATCTGTCATTTTCTTCTCTCACATCTCAAAGTGAAGGATGGAGGTGGTTCTGGTTGTGGTGAGATTTTAACCACCATCCCAAGCTGGATGCTTCCTGCTCAGAACAGCTGTCAGAACAGCTTACCAGTTCCTGCCCAGAGAGATGGACATTTTTGTTAGTGGGAGGTCTGGGACACATAGCTTGAAAGGAATCAAAAATAATTTGAGGCCTCAGGGAAAAAAATCAGCAGCAGATCTCTCCCACCTCAACACTATAAAGAAATGTTTTAAAATGGTTTCTCCATGAGAAGAAAGACAGAGAATGAGAGAAGAAATTGGAGAAAAATTCCCCTCTGTCTCCAGCCATCAAAAATAGGGTGCTCTTCTGTTTTGATTTACTGACAATCTTAGAGAAGAATAATAGTGAAGGAATACAGAGAGCAAACGAACGAAGGAGGTGAGACGGAGGAGGAGGACACAGCTACTCTCTGCTAACAAACTGTGAGCCATTCACATACCCTGGGAAGATATTAGTGTGTCTCTGTAGGTGTCGATCACAGGGTTATGACAGTGTCATGTTTTGAGGGTCTGAGCAGAGCAGAGAACAGACGTCTGCCTTTGCCTCCACAAGTGCAAGGTTGGCAGGATCCAGGGGCGATGTTCCCCCAACGGGCATGTGAGGGAGGGACGGTCACTTTACACAATGGCAGTGATCTCAGCAGGCTGCCCTAAGTACAGCTAACAAAGCATCTTGTGCACAGGATAGCAGAAAACAAACTGAACTTATTCCACTTATATGACATTCAAAGAGCAAGTAAGACAAACAAACACAACTAAGTGAAGAGGCTTTTATATTTTCCAGCAGGGGATCAATCTTATCCTCTCTCCCTACTGACAGTAGGGGGGAGCAGCGTACAAACTGATACTGATTTCAGAGGACAGGAAGAAAAAAAATATATTTAAAAATACAATTTTAATTTTCAACTCCCCTCCCCCCCTCCCCTCACACAGCTCTCTCCTGCACCTCCCTTCACTTAATATGCTCATACTGTGTGACTAAAATTTGAGTGACTGAGTTTGAATCAAAAGTTCGGGTTTTACTCTACTTCTAGTAAATATAAACTTTACATCAGAAAAATAGTCCATAACCAGAATCCTCCGCAACACTTTATGTCTTTAAGGTTCTTAAAAATAATAACAGGAATACATGAAACTTCATGGGTATGTTCTTTCATCTAGATATGAGCATGCCTTTTAAAATGCCATTTATTGAAAATTAACATGACTTTCTAAAGGCTGATGCCAGAATGTATTGAACTTATGTCTACATTTTACTACCAATGCAGCAAAAGTTAAAGTAAGTTTCTCTGCCTGATGCAGGAATTGAAGAACAATTTCCTAGACCACATTAATTATCATAATCCTATGTACTTGTCATTCATTAATTTTTCAGTATTCTATCTAAAAGAAAGGAAGAGAAGGCTGTCAATTTAAATCAAACTCAGGTAAGGCAACTTTGAATTCATTATAGCTTCTAGATACCAGGTATGGTGTTGGAAAGCACATTTGTAGCTTCTGACACCATAAGACCATTAGAAAAGTGAGAAGCCAGAAGGGCTGAGATTGTACTTATAATCTTCACTAACTTAGCACAAAATTAATAGTCTGATATTCACAAAAAAAAAAAAAAAGTTTTTTCTGACTTTCCTTGGCTATTTGTGTTTGCTACTTTGTTTTTATTGTTTTGTTGTTGGTTGGCTGTTTCTGCCTTTCCTGGAAATAAAACAATTGTTTTCTATAAAAGACAACCATGTGCACCTTTATGTTTCATATTTATTTCTTCTGTGTTTGACTGCTTTATTAGCAATAGTGTCAAGAGCAGAATGAAGAAAGAAGTTCATTTTCTAGTGACATCAGGAAGGCACTAAGACTACTTCAGTTTCTTATAGCTAATCAATTCCAGTCCTAGTGAATAGAATTCATTATAGTAAGGTAGATTACAGACTGGTTAGGGTCCAACACAAAAATGATTTGAATTCCAATGTATTAATATAACAAAACCTAATCAACCTCCCAAGGATCCAACAAAATATAAGGTTATTTTTAACCAAGCCATGATAGACGTCATTCTGAAATGGGAAGGTGCTTATATTTCTTATCATTTGACGCTACCGTCACACGCAGACTGCTGATCAGGACCTGTACCCCATTCACCAGGATTCTTCTGTTAAATAGCTGGGAAGAGACCATTCCTGCCCAGAAATGCAAACAACTTAAGTCAAACATAATAAGTGGGAGTATCAAATGACCAGAGGGGACAGAGGCCCTGTCATTAGTGCTCAAAACAGTGATTTACCTCCAGTACCACTGCACGACAAAGATTGCACAGTAGCAAGCAAAAGGAGTGAGGTGACGTTACACTGTTTCTATAATAGCATGACTCATTTCCCAAAAACTACTCATACCAGGGTAGAGTGTTAATAAAGACTTTCAGTTCCTCATAGAGCAGTATCAAACTGGGATCAAGTGAATTTGAGGGACCTTGCCCATGTCATGCAACCATTTTCACTATTGTATCAGAGTTTCAGAAAGTATCATGGTCTTAAAACTATGCTTTTGCTCTTTTCTGAATCATTAACTTGGAGGAGGCTTGGGGAACAGCAGCAACATTATTTTTCTGAAAACCACTCCACTGAAAACAGACCAAATGCATTCAGAAAGCTCCAAGGATCATCAGAAGTATGCGTTGTGGCTAGACGGACTCAACACCCAAGAATCACCTACAGGAAGATGGCAGGGTTTCAACAGGCACTACTGCAGCCCTGAGGCAGTGCTAGTAGCCTAGGCCTGCTCCTATTGCACATATGCAACTTGCCAATTAAAAGCTGTTTTCACCCCTAATCTCCATGAAAGTCTTCTGTGTATGGGTTCAGGAAGAAAAAAGATAATTTCTAAGTAAGTATGGAGAGATTTAAAGTGAATAATATACTAAAATAAAATTATAATCAGAGCATTTAATAGTCATGCTTTCTTTCATATTGTATGGGAAACTTTCAAGACCCGTTTGCGCACCCGATATTATTATAAGACATGACTTAACCCTGATCTTTCCAAGCAACAAAAGATTTTGATATGGAAGCAAACTACTTGACACAATGCGATGAAAGGGGATTAGTTTCTCATAAATGTTCCAACAAGGCAGTAAACCCTGTGAATGAATTAGAATTTAGGATGTTTTCTGTTGATTTAGAACACAATTTTTAAAGTAAATAGCTATATTCAAACCACTCAAAAAATGTTTACTTTAAAATGAATACATGATGAAGTTTTAATATCTTTCTTTTTTATGCTTTCTATGATTATGTTTGCTTTTCATATTTCAACAGAATAATAATCTTTTATTTCAAAACATAGCATTTTTAAAAGTTTCCCTGAAAATGCATTTCTATCTAGTTGAAGAAAAAAAAAATCAACTTAAAAAGAACAATCCTTTAAAACAGCCCTAATTGCCAGCCAGAATCTGAATAAAATAAACCTCTAATAGCTACATTTGTTATTACAGAGGTTCTTTTGCTGGGGTTGAAAAAGTGAAACACTAGTACAAGCACTGGCGCAAAGTCAGTGCCCTCTGAAGACTGCTCAGCTCAGAAACAAGCTGAAATCACTGATGAAAATGCAGTAAGGAAATAAGGACAAAAGAGCCTTCAGCTCCCTGTCTGTTGATAACAATAGAGATTGTTATTTATTTTGGGGTTTAGCTAAAATAACTTTTTAAAAAACATTTCCCTTCAGCATTGTTAATTATTATAACTACTCCTCTAACCATTATTCTGGTTATAAGAATCGTTCCTGCCACCAAAATAAACTGTTACTTAATTGGGCAGTGAACAAATCACAGCACTATATCTCTTTATCAGCTTTAGCAGCTGGACCCCAAAGAAGTGATACAGTTGCAACTGTGTGTGCCTAATGCTTTGTCAATCTCACACACAGCAACGAGCATCCTCACAAAGTGGAAAGGATGCACAAGTGGATTAGGAAAAACTGTTAAGCAAATCACTGCTCCGTAGCTTGTCCTGTAGACTCATAGTATTTGGAGATGTATCTGAGCCATTCAGCTGAAGAACCATTACTGCATTACTCCATTGGTCCATACAGATCAGCTGTGCAATCCTAGCTGTAGCTATCTTCCCTGGAGACTATGTGATCTGTGCTTTCTAAAAAAGTTACATTGAAGCTTCCTGGTTTTATTTTTATAATCACTATTTTTGTTTTGAATGAACTAGGAATTGTGTGGAAACGAAGGAGAGATGTGATCTCGTTACCCTCTCAGACTCATCAGGGTTTCAGACAAACAGCAGAGGCACTTCTTGCAAACCAGCCCAGAAGGACATAAGTGCACTGTGTGCACACTTCTGAGAAAAACAGCCTCCTCCGAGCCGCTCCTTTGCTCGCTGCTGTGAGCGGAGCATGGGGCAGGACCCTGCCTCCGGTGGAGCAGCAGCGCAGCCCATCCAGCCTGGCCCGCTTCTCCGGTTGTGCGCCGTTTCCAACCTGTTGTTTCCCAAGCTGAGGCCAAATCTTGAAACCACACAAAACCCTTCTGCACCATGCCAGTGTTTGTGTGCAAAGTGAGGTGAGGGAAGGGGGGTTAAAGTTGCCCATTCCCAGAGCAGCCCTTCTCCTCTTGCAGGAGGAGGCTCAAGGAGATCCTGAGGGCACACCAACCCAGCCTAGTGCCTCTTCAGAGTCCCATGCACCAACGTGTTAGGCCAGGCCTTAAAAGGATCAGTGTCTTCATAAAAAGCCCGCACACTCACAAACAACATTCACTGTCAGTTCCACCGAGATGGATAAAGCCTGGCTAGAGAGTGGTCGTGGTCACAATATAATGGTATGTCAAGGATATCTGAGCTGCTACCGCCCTGGCCCAACACCTCCAACATGTAACTGAGGGCTGGCTCCTTTCAGAGCTTCACAATTCAGTATGTTTTGCTAGCACTTTATTTTTTTCCCCATTGAAACAGAGGGAGATGGAAGGAACAATGCAGAAATAAATGTCAATGGAGGGAAAAAAATAGGATAGACAAAAGTAAGGACCATTTTTCTCCTCAATTATTTAGATAATATGGATATTTAATATTCTGGTCTCAAACATCAGTTACAAATTCCTGTTAAAAAAAAAAGGCTGATACAAAAACCAAAGTATTTGGAAATATTTTTCCTTCCAATACCTCTATCTCCAAATTATTGCCCGTTTTACCCAGAAAATCTATTTCTGGCCTTTCCGTCCTTTGTATAAACTGCTGCTGCTTCCCTTTTACCATGGCTGCCTTACCCCTTTCTAGACAAAACTCTTAGGGGCCACCGATGGTTGAATTATGGAGGAAGTAGTTAAATCTGCGCTTGCCCTTCCTACTCCCACACTACCATGAGGGCTAATCTGTCTGACTGTGTTAGCTGTTGTTTCAGAATTATAGTGTTAAAGCTACAGGCACTTAGCAGTTATTTTTAGTGAAATTTTCTTATTTATGTTATGATTTAGACACAAATACCATAGTGGCAATTTTTCAAAGGCAATAACTTACCACTAAGAAATTGTATCTATTGACTGTCTGACACTAAACATTTTGAATCTTAGACTATTAGCACAGAGAATCATAAAAACCTGATGCTTTCATTGTTCTGCAAAAATTGTTTCATCTTACCAAGACTATTACACATACCCAGCAGATTTCAACTCAGTCAGGAGACTAAAAATGCCCAATTAGCTTAAGAAAAACTGTTTTCCAAGTATATACTCATATATGCTTTTCACAAAGGCTATACCATTATGTCATAAAAAGGAATAGTATCAAATACGTTTTCATGAACAATTTTTTTTCTGAAACATTTTGAATCCACTACCACCTTCGAGACAAACATTCTTGTATTGTTCAACAAAATTCTTACACTGTATGTCAGTTTAGAAAGTAACTCATCCCACAAATGAAGCCAGTAAAAAATGTCATTGGATCCTGTTATAGCTGAAAACATGTAACTGAAAACTTTACTCTAAACCCGTAATGAATTCAAACCCCAATTCCAGAGTGTTCAAAGTTAAATCCAAATGCTCTTAAATTTAGAATAAGTCAAATTAACATCCATATGTACATTTTTGGCATCAATGCTTTTTCAAGCTTGCTGTGGAGGTATTTCCAGCTTGATTTCAGTTCCTTAGTTCAGACCATTACCTATTTTCAAGCTAGTTCTGTTATTATAAGAAGTATTCTGGCCAGAGCAGCAACACAGAAATCTTCCTTTCTTTTTCTTTTTTTCCTTTTTCTTTTTAATGAGAACATTTTCTTTAAGAATGAATTTCATTAAAAATACTATCAGAATCTTTCCTTCCTAGTATGTTACAAATTCATTTAGTTTTCAAGTGATGTATCTGATGCTGCAAATGCTTGCTTCTCAGCACTTCTCTTTGCCCTAGACCTAGCATTGGGAGATGACATAACATCTCTAGCGACATCAGTGGAGTGCATTATTACACCCATTCTATTCTTTTGATATCCCACTGACACTGAAGCATGTGTGGCAAGTGTGCAGAGGGCCAGCACAATACTAGCATGACAGGGGAAAAACAGCACTATGATCCCGAACAGATTTACAACTGGTGGCAGGATACTAACTGGATACTAACTAAGCAGGCCAGTGAAGTGCACCATTTTATACGATGTAGTAACATATACTGGCCTTGTTCAGTGGGCAGTTTGGAGAGGTGCTGTTACAGGAACTAGTATACCCAGACCTTTGCACAGACCAATGGCTAGATGGCAATTTTAGTGCAAACCAATAAAAGATTGAAGATTACGTTATTAAATGTAATCCATGCAGACTGATCATGACACTGTTCCGATATGTTTCCCTTTATGTACTAAAATAAAAGACATAGTTTCATACCTCCCAGATCTCATTAACCCTTTAGCCAGTGGAATTCAATCCCGTATAATTTGGATTCACTGTACCTCACTAAACTGTTGGCAGTGTCAGGATCTTGTGCCGTTACTGTGCCAACAGCAGTCCCGATCTTCGCGTTTTCATAAACTTCCAGGATATAGGAAGGCATAGTGAAGAGAGGAGGTTCATCCACATCACCAACAATGATCTTCAACATTGTTACATCTTTGAATGGTCCCAAGTGTGAAAAGCGGAAATCAAGGTGAGTATTTGCTCCTTCTATATTAAGCGTATATGATTTCTTTTTTTCATAGTTGAGTGGCTGTTGGCAGAAAAAAAGATTTATCAATGCCATTCTGTGCTTCAGTTAAGCCTGCTAGCAAGTTAACTACATCTTTTCTGTTTAACTTAAACCACCCTTCTTCATGCTACTGGAAAGGGACAATATACTGTGATATTCTGGCAGCCACTACCATAGCTTGTACGTAGAAGGATATACATGAAGCAGGATGGACTCAGGTTTTCTCTACAACAGAATTGTGGGCAAGGTACCAGTTTTAGAAAAACTCAGGGTTTAGAATGAGCCTCAGATTATTCCGTGATAATGTAAAGTCTCTGGATTTTATCACCTTTCGATTTTTATTGGTCAATGCTAAATACTGAAAAAGGTGGAGAGTGTATTAAATTAAATTAATTTAATAATTAATTTGATTAAATTAAATTAACTTCATATCTTTAATTAACAAGTTTAAAAGACAGTGGTAGGGATACTATATTTCTTTTGGGCCACTCTTCTCTTAAATCGTCAACTGAAAAAAGCAACTCCTTGCAGGAAAACACTCAGTTATCATAACATGTGCTTGTGTGCTTTTCTAATCAGAAAGGGTGCATCTCTATATTCTAGACCATTTTCTTTTCAATTCTTCACCAGCAACAATGAGACAACTCTTCAGCCTGTCTCACCATGTACTGCTGTGCTGCACATGGATTATGCTGTCGTAAATGGGAAGAAAGTCTGCAGCTGGGGATATGCCTTCTAAAGAACTCAGTACTGCAGAGCTCAGTACAAGTATTCAAGCCTTCGACCAAGGCTAAACAGGTATTGCCTATCACCCCGAAGAGTGGAAAAGTAGTACTTAAGGCAAGAAATATGAAGAATTCAATGTGTGATTTGTCAATGTCAGTCTATATTTTGTATATAAAATCTACAGTAAATTTGACTGATGATGTATAAGAAAAACAGTTGGTCAGGATTTATATGTGCTATATATTTCTTTGATTTCTCCTCTGTGTATTGATGGACAATTAATTCATTCTCTTAACTCTGATAGTATGAGACTTTTTTGTATTTTGCTTTCTCTGTCTCCCTTTCCTGCATGTAAAAATAAAAAAAATTAAAGGCATGGAAATTTACCATACCCTGTTAAAACTATTACCATAAAAAAAAGAGCTAAGTATACTACTCAATTATATCAATTCATAAAGAAATACAAGTTTAGTAAATTCCAACTCAGCTGTTGCTTGTTAATTTATGATGTACTTCTGTTATGAGCAGGGAAATATTAAATAGTAATTTGCATTGCTCTGCAACATATATAATCTAAGATTAAACAAGTTTACAATAGGATTGCAAGTTGTAACTATGATGCCTTTTTTGAAAATTAACTTAAGTTTACCCTGACAATGACTGATTAGATTATATAGGAAGATTAATTTCTCCCAGAAAACACACGAGGAATAACACAAAGTCTAAAGTCTTGTCTTCTTTCTTTTCTGTAGTTATTCAATCAGACAATACCGACACTTTTTTGGTCTAGAAACACAAGAAAAAAACATTCACATAATCGGAAAAAGCTGACATTTCAACCATAGCCAAAGCAGTTTTTTTACTTTCATTTTCTTTCTTCTTCTTCTCATAATGTCTCTAAATTAAAGAATCAGATACTGGGACATTCACAGAGGTGAAAAAACAATACTATTTTCAACATTGAGATATTTTAGACAGAAAAGACACATACTGTACTAAGGATTATTATTACCAGGGGTCACAATTAGTAACATTTCTTTTAATTTTCCTTGTACTCTCCTGAGAAGTAAGGAAATTTACAAGCAAAGAGTGCCCTGTGATATTCCACATCTTTGAACAACTCACAAGTCCAGTTGTTACATCACTTTTCCTTTTCCTTTTGACAAAATATTACAAAACTGAAATCTGGTTGCAATTTGAATCTACAGCTCTGTATTTTGCTGGGCTTCTGCTTAAACACTGTGTATGTGTTAAAACTGACACTTATCTTACATTTGAAGAACAAACTGGGCCCTCATTTGTAGCCTGCATAATGCTGTGCTAAGAAATTTCACAGGTTCACAGAATCACTACGGTTGGAAAAGACCTGTAAGATCCTCAAGTCCAAGCATCAACCAACACCACCATGCCCATTAAACCATGGCCCACAATGCCATGTCCACATGTTCCTTGAACACCTCCAGTGATGGTGACTCCACCACTTCCCTGGGCAGCTTATTCCAGTGTGTTACCACTCTCTCAGTAAAGAAATTTTTCCTAATATCCAGCCTGAACCTCCCCTGGCACAACCTGAGGCCATTTCCTCTTGTCCTGTTGCTAGTCACTTGGGAGAAGAGACCAACACCCACCTCTCTGCAACCTCCTTTCAGGGAATTGTAGAGAGTGACATTTGCTCATAGACTCATCCATTATTTCAGTTAATCTGAGCTGTTTACCAGTAGGAGGTTTTTATTCCCATTTTTTTTTATAGTTTATTAATCATAACCTTCAGCTCAAAATACCTAAGCTATTCTAATTCAGCAAGAGTTGGGCATAAAAATGATAATGCCAAATAATTTATATTCACAAAGGAAATATTTCAACTATCCCACATATACATATCCCACTCTATCACAATAGGATTCATTTAACTCCAAATAGCCAAACAGAAAGATGTGGCTCTGTCCTTTTTGACCCCTTTCTCTCTCCAAGAGAAGCAAATAAATTACTTAAATATAACAACCTGTCTCTCTGGGTTATTATAAAAGTAAATTTAAATCTAGCCATAGAATATTAGCATGAGTTGGCAGACACTTCAGGAAATGTTTACTATGAACTCAGTTCAGAGGACTTAATATGGAGATGAAATTCTCTATGGAATTACATTTGTGCATGGAATTCAGTTAAGAATGAAATTAAATGGCAAGAACACTTTATAGGTAATAGTTTAAGTAGACTGAGATAAATATAGGAAATTCATATAAATGGTAACTGTGTGATGGCTTGACCAGTTACATTTTGAGTCTTTATAAGCAAGTTGGTATTTACATTACACAGTGCACAATACTTGACCCTTTAGATGCCAGCTGGCGAGTAAGTAAAAGAGTAACAGTCTATGAAAACTGAATTAAACATTCATTGCCACAGATGAACTTTCTATGACAGGATTCATGCAGTTTGAGGACAACAGTACAACTTTCAGCCAAATTTTACATCTTTCAAAGAAATTTAATGTGCAAAACCATCATTCAGAAAAATTAAACTATCTTAATCAAACATTCAATAAGATTTAGTTTATTATTAGATATGACCATTCAAAAAGCACAGAAGATTTAAGTAACTGTTTCTTTCCTTGAATTTCTTTTCTCCCTGCATTTCCTGCAGAGATTTAAAGTGTCTCAGGAAGCAATGTGGAGAAGCTTACATTGCTGAAGTTCATGGTTCAATAGGTTTACACAGTAAAATATTTTCATCGTGGTATCTGCTTATTCAGCATTCATCATTATATTTTAATTACATACACAGGGAACTTTCAAAGTCTATTGCTTACCTTCTTCAGGGAAAGAATTCCTTCTCTTGTTTCTTTGTCAGTAGATATGGAGAAAACCCCAGAGCCATCACCATTTATAATTGTGTACTTCATGTCTGCATTTGAACCAGTGTCTGCATCATTTGCTTTGATTTTGCCAACTGCTGATCCAACTTGAGCTGATTCAGGAACATACAGTTGATAATGTTCTGAGGGAGAAGAAAACCAACACAATAGCTTGGACATTCTGTAGCAAAACTAAATTAGAGAACCATTATGTGCTTGATACACTTCTGAGTAAATGGAAGAGTATTTCATAAGCAAAACTGACAAATAAACCTATGAACTTATGTAGATTCCTGAAAGATTTGAAAAGGTAATTGTATTTTACTTGGGATGCCTTCATTCCCGATTCAAAATCCAAATTACCTAATGCAGGATTTTGGTTTTCAGTTATTTTTGCTGTTCATCACGTAACACAGAAATTAACTATGATGCTTACTTCACACCAGTATTTTCAAAAGTTTATCTTTTCCATAACCAAAATACATTTATCTTCACCAACTTACCATCAAGTGAGTAGTCAAATGAGTACTTTTGAAGTGGAAAATCTTTGTATGTTACATTTACAATTTGTTTTTCTGAAATCTGATCAGTTTTGCAATATTGAATCAACACACATTTTTTTCTACAGAAAAATGTAATAAATCCTAATATTTTACCATTACCACTTCGTAGTGTTTTTGTTGCAGCACAAAACCCTTTGCACACATATTTTAATTGGTATCCATGGTAAAGGAAAATGAACATAATGGGTACATAACAGTATTACACAATTGTGCCCATAAAAAGCATCCATAACAACTATGACCTCCTTTCAGTGTTTTTATAACCTGTTAGGTTAATCATTAGAAAATGAAATTTTTTTTTTGAAAAATAATTTTCTTAACTGTCTCTATCCTTTTGGATTAAATCTCCTAACAGGTACAAAGTTGCCTGGGGGACAGGAAGGTGCCAGAAGGAGAAAAAACAGTGGCAGACACAAGGTGATTACATAAACCTCAATTTCTGTCTGAAACTAGGCCAGAAAGACAGCTCAAAAACATTTTCTCCAATAATGCTAGTGTTTTAACACAGCAGAGATGCTGAAATCTACCAGAACTGAAAAGGTAGATACAAATTCAATAGAAGGTGTGTACACACCATCCCTCCGCCACCCCAAACAACCCCCCATCCAAATCCCTCCACAAAAGTTTGCACAGTTTACATCACAGGCCAACAAAATAACAACTTCTGTTATTACGTATCTTCTGAAACTCTACAGTTTCCTTCTGTATTCCTCTTAAGCATTCTGCAATACTGAATGCAATAGTGCAACACTGAGGTGCAGGACAGAAGATGCCACATATGAAAGCTAACATGTTGTTACAGTTTGCTGAATTTGAACCAGCTAGCATTACTGCAGGAGTGCCCTCTGTAAGCATGTAGAAAGAGAAAGGCAAAATTTAAATTTAATTCAGAGATTAACCTGCATTATAGCAGAAAAACACTATTTGTTGAATGGATTGAAGACATTATGAATCTACAGAAGTTGCAATTGCAGAGGGAATGGATGTCACCATTAAAATACAGCTAACTAACTTGAGATACCTGATGGAAAATAGAAGATTTTATTATAAATTTGTCTAATTCCTTGCACAATTGTTCCTAAACCTAATTATAGTCTTGAATTGCTTTTGTAATATTAGCCCACAATACTAATAAACAAATAGTAGTGTGAGAAGAATGGACAAGTGCACTAACATGTGTTAGTCCAAAAGGAAAGAGATGTTTCCTAGGAAAACAAAACGTAAGTTACTATGCATGAGGGAAATCTCAAAGGAAACAAGAAATATGCAGCAGAACAAAAGAAAAAGTATAATTTACCATGTAAAAAAGAAAATAGCAACACTGATGTAACAGGAAAATTGCTTAATAGTTGATTCAATTAAAACACATAGTTAATTCTTTGATATGCATATAAAAGCCATCTTTACAGATTTCCAAATAAATTCTCTGCCATGCATTCTTTTGCAATGGTGCTTACAGATGATGCCAACTGACACTTTCATATTGCTGGCTGCTTTATTTCATACATAAAATTATAGGGATGGGATGAGATTCATTTTGGAATTTACTTATTGTTAAAATAAATGTGAAATCTGGTCTTTTGACACTTTTGCTCTGACTAATGCATTCCAAAAAAGAAAAGGTTGAGGCCATAAAGAATATGTTATGTAGAGGCCATAAAGAATATGTCATATAATCAAGCAACTTCAGGAACTGGAAGTGTTATAACCCATATGATAGGGTGAACTAATTAGAGACTTCCAAATAGTCAAGCTAGTTCAAATATATCCACATGACATTACACACAGCTTTATAATCACACCCCAAGTGTTAGCCATCTGTTTCAGAAAATCGTTTTACTTATACCAGCTCCAAACATTCTGAAATACTAAAACTTCAAGCAAAACAAATATTTGAAATCACTCATTAAATAGCTGTCAGTATTTGTAGAATGGAAATGTTTCCAAAAAATGGATGGAATGAAAAGAAAACTGTTAAAAACCAAAACCTCTTAGATCATAAGGTCAGAAATGTCTCGCAACAAGTATTTAACCACTGCTTCACAGACAGCCTGAAGATGTCTCATACAGAAATGAGCCAAATAGATAATTACAAACAATACTATTTAAAAACAACAAACACATAACAGGATAAAATTCAGCAACATGAAGGTTAGATAAAATATATTATAGACATTTATTTAGACTAGCAGTGGATAGTGGAAATGTTCTTACTAAACACTAAATCATTGTAAACTTTATCACTGAAAAGTAGAGGAACTGATTAAAGGCTCAATAGAACATTTCCTTGGGCATTGAATAAATTTTGATAGGACATTAAAAATAATGTGGGATGAGTATATTGTGAATTTATGATTCTTCATTGTAAGCTATGAGTGTGTCAACCCTCTAAAAATTGGTTGGGAAGTTAGGAGCCCTGAGGATCAGGTACCAGTCTGTATCAAAAATGTTTCACCAAATCAGCCAGAGCTGAACAGATTATTCCTACGCTCTCAGCACTGCAGCCTTCCAGGAGCTGTTGTAAAGCAGAAATTTCAAACAGTCTTGGGGATGCTCTAAATTGTTCTAGAGGAGCTGCCTGGTGGCTTACAGATCAAGATTCTGTAGAGGTTGATTTGGTTCTCAATTTTTATGTTAACATTCACGCAGATGCATTCACTTAGCTCATGAAATGAGTAAATTAGTACACTTTTTCCAGTTAATGTACTGTATAGGATAGTCATACCACTTTGCAGGACTTTAAGCTATGCTAATTGAACCATTGCTCAAATACATACAGGAGATCTTCATCTTTCTTTTAATAAACTATATGGCTTATCTGTCATTTTAGTACAGAAAAAAATTACTGATCTGTAGAACAATTTACCTCTCATTTCAATTAGCCTACAGGCAACCTATAATGCTGTGTTTTACTCTCAGAAAAGCAATTTCTCTGTCTGAATCTCTCAGAAAAAGAAGTGTAATGTCCTCTTGAACAGTAGGAATTACCTCACGTAACAAAAGAAAGGAGGAGAGGCATAATACTGAACTAACAGAGAAATAAGTAAATATTTAGCCTGCTTGTTATTTGTCTATCCAAGGTATAGTTTTAGTAACACAAGAATAAATACTGCTTGGTGATCAACCAACAGATGCATTCATTCATACAGCACAGATCATACACTGATGCCTTTGTCTATCTACTAGCAAACTGATAAACACAGCAACTGATAGCCTTAACGGAAAATTCCACCGTATCCTAAATGTGTATCAAGGTGCTACGTGAAGAAAGTTTGCCTGAATCTACAACTAGCTAAATACTCAGTTGTGAGCCAAACTGATAAGATATGGAGAACAAATGGACAGTGAGCCAAGCTCAAAGTCTGATGATTATGAGCACAAAATTCAACTGGCAGCCAATCAACAGAAGTTGTTCAGGAATCAAAACTGTGGCCAAAATTATTTAATGTCTTAATTAATGACCTCAATGTTGGGTTGCATGTACTCGCAGCAAGGGATTGGAGAATACCAACTTGGGAAAAAGTGGTCAGTATGCTGGAGGGCACGGTTCTGTTCAAAGGGACCTGGACAGGCTTGAGAAATGGGCCGACAGGAACCTCACGGTGTTCAATGACAGCACCGGCAGAGGAATAATGCCATTCACCAGTACACGCTCATGGTCAACCGTCTGTAAAGCAGCTTTGCAGAAAAGGACCTGGAAAGGACCTTTCAAAACTTGACTAGAGAAGGCCCTTAGCAACTTGATCTAAATGAACCTGCTTTAAGCAGGGGTTTGGGTCAGACCACCTTTTGGAGGTCCGACATGAATCTATGTTCCTGGCATTCATGAAGTTATGTCTCACATTTTACTGCCAGCCATCTTTGATAAAACTAAAATGCAGCTCCAACTGTGGACTGTGCTCAATCTTGCTTGGTGGCTTTCTACTACAAAGTTATTCTTTGTTCACAGAGCTGCTTGGTTTTATTACGTGTAATAGATTATTCTGGATTTCTCTTTTGAGACTGCAGTTTTTTAGAAGTCCATTTCTCACAGTATGTCTTGGACATTTGTTACATCTTTCTTTACTATGCTTATTTTTAATATCATAAAAAGAATTTTAATCCATCATCATTATGAATACAGTAACTTCTACAATTCCATATCTACTGTCTTCATTCTGAATATTCTTTTTGATGACAACATCCCTTTCATATAGTTAAACTGAGGAAGAAATTTTTAAGATGTTTGTTTGGTTTACTATTCTTCCCTGCCAAAAAAACCAACACTTTTGCACTTTCTAAAAATATTTGAAGTGTAAATAAGTGAATTTATTTCTTATTTGCAAATATGACACTAAAACAATCTTCAAAACTCAGACATTTTGCTTGCCTTGTAACTCTGAAGAACATTAACACTCTTGGGTCAATTTGGAAAAAAACATTCCTCTTAGATGCAATGGACTCCTTTGGCTGGAAGAACTCTTGCGCATCCCTGTGCCCTTGCTTTTTACATATCAGTGCAAACCAGGAGTTATGTTTGTGATTAAGATTATCATCAGTGATGAGTTCCATTTATGTTTCATGCAACTCTGCCTTTACAGACAGTAACTAAAAGGACCTGAGAACTTTCTGACTAATTCTCCAACATCAAAAGTATTCTGAATTCTTGTAAGAAGTGTGAAGTTTATGCCACTCATGGGTAAAAGCAGAAACAGAAAGAAAACTGGGTTTCCTGGATTTTCTGATTCAGTACTTTCCTGTAGGTACTGAATACCCAAATACACATTTTCTAGGCAAATGGCATGGGAAAAATAACATATATAGTCCATAATCATCACTAATGAACAACGTAATGGTTGGGTGTGGTCTGTAGCAGTCTCTAGAGCTGTGCTGTGTTGAGCATATTCTATGCCATTTACAGCGGAACCACGGCTACATCAGGCAGCTTGGGTCAGCAGAGAGCAATAGCAACCCCTGTCAAAGGGATATGCTCCATTTGGACTGTGTTTTTGGTGTTTGTTTGTTTGTTTTTCCATGGCATTAGCACAGCTAGGATTGTGCTCCCATTGGGGTTTAGCTTCATAATGGACATAAAAATGAAGGCAGTTCTGAAGAACAAGCCTTAAAATGGAGTGGTCCTGCTCATAATTCTCCACTCAGTAAACAAACCAACCAACCAACCGACCCGCCTCATTCCCAAAACCATTACTGCCTCATTCAGTACCCTTATTAAAAAAAAAAATCTTTTTTTTTCCTATCTAGAGTATTTCAAAATTCTTTTGGTATGTATGATATAGGTAATGAATAATCTACATTGTACATAGACATCCTCATAGACAATACCCAATTAAATGAAATGAAAAACACTGCTAGGCTTGACCCTGCTGTTAGAAGTAAAGTTGATGCATATAGCTGGCATTAAAGCTCAGAATACAGAACATGTATTTTCTACAAAGATTTAGTCAGACTTCGACATAAATATATTTTTGCCCCTCCCAGATTCCCTTTATATTTGAATTCCGTAAACAATTCTGTGATCAAGTTTTACGGTCAGGAATTCTTGTTAAAGGAGAGTTTTTAAAGCAGATACTGAAATACTTTTCAAAAGTATTACATTTACTTCCTTTAATTTTTACTGTAAAAATCTGATTATGGGAACCACAATTATTCTGCTCAGGAAACAGAATATCATGAGAATTCCTATGCGATCAAATGCCATTAAACAAATTAAGTCAGATTTCAGTGATAAATGAAACAATTTGGTAGCTTTAACTTCAAATATTGTGCAAATACGAGAACATAGAAATCTTCTCACAAACAAATAGAACAAGACGACATGTATATATCCACCCGAGGGTGCTGAGGGAGCTGGCAGAAGAGCTTGCCAAGCCACTCTCCATCATTTATCAACAGTCCTGGTGAACAGGGGAGGTCCAGGATGACTGGAGGCTTGCCAACGTGACACCCATCTACAAGAAGGGCCGCAAGGAGGATCTGGGGAACTACAGGCCTGTCAGCCTGACCTTGGTGCCAGGGAAGATTATGGAGAGATTCATCCTGAGGGCGCTCACAGGGCATGTGCAGGACAACCAAGGGATCAGGCCCAGCCAGCACGGGTTCATGAAAAGCAGGTCCTGCTTGACCAACCTGATCTCCTTCTATGACCAGGTGACCTGCCTAGGGGATGAGGGGAAGGCTGTGGATGTTGTCTACCTGGACTTCAGCAAAGCCTTCGACACTGTCTCCCACAGTATTCTCCTGGAGAAGCTGGCGAATCGTGGCTCAGACAGGTGTACTCTTCACTGGGTAAAAAACTGGCTGGATGGCCGAGCCCAGAGAGTTGTGGTGAATGGAGCAAAATCCAGTTATCTGCTGGTCACAAGTGGAGTCCTCCAGGGCTCAGTTTTGGGGCTGGTCTTGTTTAATATCTTTATCCATGATCTGGATGAGGGGATTGAGTGCACCCTCAGCAAGTTTGCAGATGACACCAAGTTGGGCAGGAGTGTTGATCTGCTGGAGGGTAGGAAGGCTCTGCAGAGGGATCTGGACAGGCTGGATCGATGGGCTGAGGCCAATTGTATGAGGTTCAACAAGGCCAAGTGCCGGGTCCTGCACTTGGGTCACAACAACCCCATGCAATGCTACAGGCTTGGGGAAGAGTGGCTGGAAAGCTGCCCTGCAGAAAATGACCTGGAGGTGTTGGTCGACAGCCAGCTGAAGATGAGCCAGCAGTGTGCCCAGGTGGCCAAGAAGGCCAACAGCATCCTGGCCTGTATCAGAAATAGTGTGGCCAGCAGGAGTAGGGAGATGATCGTGCCGCTGTACTCGGCGCTGGTGAGGCCGCACCTCGAATACTGTGTTCAGTTTTGGGCCCCTCACTACAAGAGGAACATGGAGGTGCTGCCATGTGTCCCGAGAAGGGCAACGAAGCTGCTGAGGGGTCTGGAGCACAAGTCTTATGAGGAGCAGCTGAGGGAACTGGGGTTGTTCAGCCTGGAGAAGAGGAGGCTGAGGGGAGACCTCATCACTCTCTACAATTCCCTGAAAGGGGGTTGCAGAGAGGTGGGTGTTGGCCTCTTCTCCCAAGTGACGAGTGACAGTATGAGAGGAAATGGCCTCAAGTTGCACCAGGGGAGGTTCAGACTGGATATTAGGAAAAATTTCTTTACTGAGAGAGTGGTGAGACACTGGAATAGACTGCCCAGGGAGGTGGTGGAGTCACCCTCCCTGGAGGTGTTCAAGGAACGTGTGGACAAGGCATTGTGGGACATGGTTTAATGGGCATGGTGGTGTTTTTTGGTTGACAGTTGGACTTGATGATCTTACAGGTCTTTTCCAACCTTAGTGATTCTGTGATTCTGTGACAATTAAACAAATCACTTTACACAATATTTTCCAGTCTATAGAAGCATGCACTCAAAGGTACATATACTTTATTTCTTATCTCTTGACTGTCTTTGGTACTGAATGAACATCATTCTCTTAAGTAATGTATTCCTCGTCTCATATGTCCATCTCTTTAAGCATACCATAGATGAATGATTGATTCTAGCATGTTAGAAAGAAACAAGGTAAGAGAAATTTTAGAAAATCACTCTCATCACTGAGGCTTGTTCCTTTCACCACTCTGTTTCCTCAGGACATTATTGATGCTAGCTGCTTTTTAAACAGCCTGTTGTCCTTGTGCAGCAGCCTTGCTAGGCAGGTGATTCTATATACTTCTGGAGAATCAAAAAAGCACCATATTTCTCTTATAGACTAACAGCTGTTGTGTCTTGGCCTGACACATTCAAGTCACACACCTTCACCTTGCTATATACAAGCATATAATAGCATTTTTTCCCCTTACATGTGCTCCTGACTGTCACACGTCAGAAGGAAACTCATGTTCTGACAATTGACTGAAATGGAAGCTTGCTAGCTCATATTTACCTGCCCCACGTTCAGTTTCTGATGTGACACACTAGCCATTTTTAAACAAAGAACAATTAAGGTCAGGGGGCTTGGGGATTTACTTGTGATGATTCTCTGTAAAGGCAGAAAATCAGTATACTGAACACTAACTGTACTCACAAAAGGGAATGTCACTCACTGGTCATTCACTTTGGAACCTAAGCACACACTTTATAAACACAATTAATTGAATAAATTCTCTGCCTTTAAGAATATGAGAGAAGTAATATACTCATTAGCACCAGAATTATGGCATGTGACTATTATGCAAATATGTACTATAACCAATTTTAATAGCTGTTTTCTTTAGCAAAGAATACAGCTTCTAAAACGTATACACCCTATGAAATGCATTGCCAGATTTTTACAGCAATCTTAAACACAGTCCTAACAATATTCTTAACAAAAGAAAATCTTGCTGCCTTTCTTTCCCTACACAAGTAACTAAAACCTGATTTATGTAGATAGCATTATAATTTTAAAAGTCTATACTGAAATACTGTTTACATCTGATCAGCACTAACAGCTAGAATTTCTAAGTTACAAGTATTTATTTCTATATCTTTTTTATCAAAGTTCCCCTGTTATTTAAGATTTCCTAATAATATACTAAAATGTTCTGGATTAATCTTTATGTCTCAAGTTAGCTGAGATTAGCATGTTGGGCAAGAATTCAGTTTTGCAGAAAAGTCTCAGTATTAACCAGAAGTGTTCTAAAAGCAGGGCAAAAGAAATTCTCCTTGAACAGCCCTGAAATTTTCTCATGAGAGTCCACCCTTTAAATCTCATTATGTTGACTCAATTTCACAGCTGCATTTAATTTTTAAGTAATACCTGTTTTGGACATAAAACATATTAATATAGGCTCCTGTATTTCCTTATCACCTAGAAATATCTAATTTCCTGGCAAAAAAAAAATCTTATTAAATAAGCAACATTTAAATGTAGAACAATTTCTGAAATGAAATGCTTCCTAATACTCCCTGGACACTGGATCATTGCCGGACTCATCAGCATCACGTAAACGACACAATGAACAGGAAACTAGATTACTAGGTATGAACAAAATCTCATTTACAAAGGTGCAGTTGATCAGATGTCAGCAATCTTAAGCCAAATCAGTTATCAAGTCCTCTTCTTGTCTTGTTTTAAATCTGAGTTTCCTGAGGACACACAACTTCTGTAATTATTTCAATTCAATAGCCTCCACTAACTTCTAACCCCTGTCCAATTTCAGGCAGATCTAACAAAAGGGCAGAGGCCTCAAAGACATTATGATTCTATAAGCCTCTTAACAATTACTGGTTGAAGAGAGGAGAAAGACCCGCTAAAAGAAAATCAGAGAAAATTCCACTTTACTCATCTCATTTGGCAGCAGCCAAGCGGTCCATCAGCAGGCAGATAGCTCTGGACTAGTCACCACAGAAGGACAGGACAGTGCTACAGTGCATGGCAGTGGGGAGTGAGAGGATGCTGACGGTTACACATGGGGATCACAGGAACTGGATGTACTGTGTGGAACTTCAGATACGGAAAGGACCATATTGCAGTATAAATTCCAAAAGAAAATGAACAGCAGATACCTTTGCAGTTAATTAGCTAATGAGTTATATTAACAAGGCCAGAGAGCAGACACCTTACTAGTACAGAACAGAGTTAATGTCTACTTCTGGGATGTGAGCTTACTTTTTCAGAACTAACTGGAGTATATTCATACAACATTCCTATTAAAACATGGCTGTGTATTTTCATACAATGACATTGTAAAAAGTGAGGCCAAACTAATTACGCATATCTATAACTTCATATTATATCTATATACCGCAATGAAACAACCAAGCCTCACCCATCAAGCTTTATAAAAAAAGTTTTAAGCCATGACTTGTATTTAAATTCTGCTTTATCCTAAAGAACAGAGCTAGATGTATCAAACAACAAAAGACTCTACACACAATAACTAAAGATCTCCTACACACTGTCCAGAGTGTAATCATTAGCACTTGATGTACAAAACATGACAGTGGAAGCATCTGCCTAGTGTGATGATCTTGATGCAATCAGAATTTATTCATCCTAAACAAAGCAAAACATGCAGAATCTATTAATCCTAAACAAGACCAGAGAGAATTAATGAAAGAAAACTATACAGAAAATTCTAATGTAACTCAAGGCTGATAACAGTGTCATCAGTAGATGGAACATTTTCTATCAGATTACTGAAATAAATTTATGACTATGAAATTAGGGCCCTCAGCCATCAACCAAGTGGATCCATCAGTGGTAAAACTAACAAGAACTGAGAGATTCTGATTATTGAAAAGCAAAAATCTTGTTATGCAGACCATTGTCTGTCAGCTTACATTAAATAGATAGTTCATTTATAACTTGCCTTGCTAAAGAAAGGAAATTTCTGGTGATGAAGAAAAAGAAATCAGTATTGTACAAGATGCACTGAAATAACTGATAAGCAAAATGTATTTGAGGTTTCAGGTTATTCTCCTGCTGAATTCACAACCCCTTGCCTACTCCTGAGACATACTACTGTGTTTTGCAAGCAGAATTTTTCAGCTGTGTTTCCTGTTCCAAAGATTATTATTGCCATGTATTTCAGAACTGCAGTCATCAGACAGATAAAATTATGCGGTAATGTTTCATATTTTTCCTCCTTGACTTTTTGATACTTTGGAAAACTGTAGCTCTTCTGTTAGTAATTTAATTGAAAGTAAGTCAGCAGTATTTAGAATAAGTACAGGAAAAAACACAGTAAATTCATTTAAGCAGATATATTTACAACCTCTATGTCTAAGATTTAAATAGATTTTTTAAAGTGTTTCTTTAAGGAGGACAAATCCTGCATACCTTACTCCATATGCATCTCTAATGAACACTGATCTACCAAAGCCAGAAAGGTACGATCTTTTAAATATACACAATAAAGCATATTTCTAAATAAAACAAATAACAAAAGCAGCATCAATCAGATGTGCTTCCCAGCATGTTCTCAAGTAACGTACTTATACAGTTAAAGTCAGATTCAAAACTCATAAGTATGGTAACGGAGAAAAGGAAACTAACCAAAACAAAGTCTGCAGTTTAGCTGAGGCTCAGCCTGTCCCAAGGGTTACACACTTGATATATGCAGTTTTGGTTAGCACTTCCCTTGAACTCAATTCTGAATGTGACAAGCCTCAGTAAGTCTCATTTATCATTCCGTCTAATAAGGAAATCAAAGAGAAATTTAACTGAAAATCATGGCATACAAAGAAAAGAGAAGAAAAATAAACAATGAAGTTATTTCTATTAGCGCAATACTCATGTGTTATTGTAATAGTTCATGATACTAAGATGGCCTGATTTTAGATCATCTGTACTTTCATTCATACTAACATACAGCTACCGTTCTTTTGCAAAGGGTTTAAATTATACTTGTTGAAAAGGAGTAAAAAAGCAATGTTACAGTCATAACTGTGGTATAGGAATCCTGTGTAAGGAAAGATAAAGCAAATATTTGTACTCTACAAGACTTGTTCTAGGATTAATATTTTCTGTTAAAAATGGTAAATGCTAAAATACATTTGTTTATTTTGCTTTGTTAAATAATGAGTTTTCATTACATGTGAAATGATGTCTTGTAGTTTTCAATGTTATTTTTGCAATTATTAGAATTCCGTAAAATGTACAGAATATAACCTGAACATTTTATATTCCTTCCATTTCTGAAAAAATATTAATACAGATAAAGAAATATATGTGCCAATGTAGTTCTGCCTGCCAGTCAGTTTAATATCCAAAACCTATCATTCAAAATAAAAGAGGCCAGTTCTTGAAACCTGGTATGTAGGGATCCATTTGTCTCTGGGTTTGCAGGAAACTTAGGACATTTTTTCTACTTTAACTATTTTAGATGCTGTATTTGTTCAAAAATATGCCTTACCTTTTGCCTTTCCAACATTTAGGAAGTATTAAATACAGAAATGGATGCAATGACAAGTCTGTGGAACATAAAACCAAATATACTTTATTTAAGGCTGTGTTTCAAAGGCTTTATATGTTTTGATGTGTTTGTGAGGCACAGAAAAAATATTCATTTCTACAACACTTTCAATGAGCCTTCTTATGCCTGACCAGATTTTACATCAGGGAGCTTTGTTTTTCCCCGGAGCTTTGTGATCTCTATTATTGTTTATAAATCTTCTCATTCAAACAGCTTAATGCATTTCCCAGTGGATGTACCTATAGCTACCAGTCCATTAAGTTCTACAAGGGCTCATGCAATGTCTGAGTCCAGATTACAATATTCTTATTGGCCTTGAGCCAATCTACAAAGGAAAGCAGGTTTAGCTATGCAATTACATTCCAGAAGGCCTTTAAATAAATTGTTGACTGAATTCAGAATTCCTACAAGACTCCAGCTGCTGTGTCAGATCAATGTGCACCCAATGAGTTGGACAGAAATGAACTTCCTATTAGTGGTCATATTAAGATATTCTAAGAGTATTCTAGCATATACTTCTTATATATGCATGTGAGAACATTCAGTTTGACATCGACATCAGTAATTCATTTAACTAGGATAAAACCAGACTCCACCATAGCTCAACAACAGTGAGAAACAGCTTAGGTTCTGACCATCTGTAATGTAAAAACTGATCTTAAAAGTTCGCACGGGTATAGAGAAAGAAACAGAAGAAAAAAATTGATAGATGTGTATGGAAGCAGCCAAAGACATGCTGGATTCAATCTTTTAATGTGTTACCTTTTGTTGTTGTCTACGATGGGAAAAACGTAATTCACTTGCGGGCTCAAAATCACACAGTTATTGAAATATACATTGAAAAAGGACTGGAGAATAACCCACATATGACAAGAGTATTCCTTTTTCACCCATCTCACTCTTACTCAGTGTTTAATTGAAAGAAATCTTCACCAGTTTCAATATTCTAGATATGCCATCTCTGTGCTTCATTTGAAAACACTGGAAACTGAAAAATATTGCTGAATCCAAACACTTCCCAAGCTGCCTTCTCCCCATGAATTTGAATACTAATTGGATTTCACTAATAGCTTCTTATTTCACTGAAAATCAACACAATTTTCAAATCAATTATATGCTGAAATTGTACATACTCTGAGGAAACCTGGGTGGATTGTCGTTGACATCAGTGAGTGTGATATTTACAGTTGTTGACCCTGACAGCCCTCCAACCTGCCCAGCCATATCTTTGGCTTGAATGACAACGGAATAATGCTCTCTGGCTTCCCTGTCCATGTTGTGCAAAGCAGTCCTGATGACTCCTGTGATGGAAAGAAAACACACAAACAAAAGAAAGATCAGGATTAGTTTGTTTGAGCAAGAGGAAAGGCTGGGCATAACCTTTCTTTTCAGGAAAGGTGGAGCAGGGCAGATTTTCTGGAAATGCAAAGTTTCTCTACAATCAAAATAAGCTGGCTTTAGTTGTTTGTGTCATATATATATACATATATATAAACACACACACATATATATACACACAAAAAACAATGCCAGAAGCTGCTAGACAATCAACTTGCTTGAGGATATGAAGAAATTAAAATCATACACATTAAAACAACTATTATATTAATAAATAATTAATCCATCTTATATAACATTCCTAGCCAAAAGGTACATTGTCAAAACTCCAGTGTTTTCTCAAATATTATAACTGTTTAAATAGCTACTTAATAGAAATATTAATGAATGGGAACTCTTACCTCACTGAAGAAGACACCAATTCCTTTTTAAGAAAAGTTATTTTATGAATTAAAATATTACATACTTCTTAAAACTACACAAAAGCTGAACTTACTTATTTGACAGATCTCAAAAAACTATGCTTTCTTATTCGATATGTGTCAATCATATACATTTATGTTCGTAAGTGTGACTTACCTAAAACTTGTCTGTAAAGTGAAAGATAAGCTATTATTGTTTTTACTACAGCACAGAGAGAAAACCAAAATTGAGTGATCCTAAAATTCTATTTTTCTATTTATTTTTATCCATCACCATCAGAAATTTTTTTAAACATTCAGTGAATTACACTGCAGAAGCAAAGATTACAACAAAGGAGGAACAATCAACTCTGTCAGCTCAGGTTCAGTTGTGGGACATTTTTCACTTATGATGATGCCTGTAAATTAGGCCCTGCTAATTTCTTTGATGACAGGCTGACAGAAACCTCATGGAGTTCAATAAAGGGAAATGTCAAGTCCTGTGCCATGGAACCAGTACATGCTTTGGACAGACTACTTGGGAAGCAGCTTTTCAGAAAAGGATCTAGGAGGTCCTCAAGTTGGACATGAGCCAGCAATGCGCCCTTGCAGCAAACTAAGGCCAGCAGCATCCCAGGCTGCATTATGAAAAGCGTTGCCAGCAGGTCAAGGGAAGGGATCCTTCTCCTCTGCTTACCACTGGTGAGGCTGTAACTGGAGTGCTGGGTCCAATTCTGGGCTCACCAGTACATAAAATACATTGATAGACTGGAGTGAGTTACATAGAAATAAATAAAGAAATATGTGAAATGCTAAATTTATTAACATTAGATTTTCAAAACCCTAAATTTTTAGCATAACTTGGTTTTGGACTCTTAAACTGAGTGGCTGTTATAACTAGTAAGAAAATATACCATAGCATGATCAGATGTTGCTTCTGGGTAAATTTCATACATATAATAGCCATTAACACTAAGTAACTTAAGAGGAAGAGCCTTGGTCTTCTAGACAACCTGCTGTATAGCATGATTCTCAAGGTTTTTGATTCCCACAGTCTCAGATTACCAGAATACTACTTTTCTGGAACTTTAAAAATACTTTCTTTGCATTTCTTCAGTAAAACTATTTAGCCATTACTACATACAAAATGGAGATTTTCATGTGGCTTATACCCCTGTTTCCATTCTATTCTGAAAACAAATCACACATAAATAATTAGAACTATCCACAAAGAATAATATTTTAAAGTATCCATGAATATTCAGAATTATTTTAACACAGTTTTGCACTGTAAGTTCCTTTTCATCAGAAGCATAGATTCTAGACAAGCTGGCTAAAATAGTATACCAGTCTGTTTTAGTTCATCAGTGTTTTTTTGCTTTAAGTGATACAGTTAGAAACAGATCTTTTTTTACAAATTTTACCATGATATACTAAAATTAACCACAATTTATACATACTATAAATGAAAGGCATGGAGACATTTGGATAAAAGGAACCGATGTAACTTAAATATGCAGTTTCATCAAAATCAGTATGTTTCACAAAATCTGGTACTACTGTGCTGAAAATTCATTTTATTGAAAAATAGGAAGATAGAAAAGTATTAAAATTAAAAATGTCCTGCTTTGACATTTTTCAAATAAATTGCTTCAGTTTTTCACATTGAAACCAAATTTATTGGAACATTTAATGTCTATGTATATGCATGGAGGGAGTATGGGATTTTTTTCAAAAACCCTTCCATTTCAATTTGAAACAGACCAAATTTTACATGGTGGAACATCTGTCTTCTGTACAATCCTCATAAACACAGTAGTCACTTACATTTTTAAACTAATTTAAACTAACAGAAATTCCTATGAATTACAATTACTTTCCTCTTCCTTTTTGCTTCAAGGGGTGTGGTATGGAATCAATGCTTGCAGGCAGTTAATAAGGATTTGTGGATGACTAATCATTTGATCTCTCCCACTTGCATCAGATTCCTCTTTTGTGAAAACTGAGTAAATGAAAACAGGCAAGTTTTTAATTCCAAAAACTTGTATCAAAAGTTTATAATAAGAAAACTGGTTTTAAGCTTGGGATATGCTGAAGGACAGGAGATAAGGGGAGATTTAGTTCTCTCTCTTTTCTTAGTTGTGTATACATACATCCATCCATCCTAAAATTATATCATCAGTATGAGGTATGTAACCGCCATGAGTACCCTAAGGCTCTATCCTTGCCACTAGCAGCTCTACCAACTGTTCTGGCAGTGTAGCACTAAAATCATACATAATTTCAAATTTCTCTAATGAGCCCAAAAGGTGTAAGGAGAACTTTATTGGTTGCCTTTTCCAGTAAGATAATATGAAATGCTCCAGCAGTTCCTTTTAAAGTAGGAATTGCCCCTGAGTATCTTCAATATACTTGGCAGGGGCTCCTATACATCCCACAAGAAGACAGGAAGTTCATATTACGGAAGACATATCCCTGTCTAAAATGTTGAGGAAAGAAACTGAAAAAGAAAACTGTCATTGGCTTTTTAAATTTAAACACAGCCTTAATTTTGCCTCATACTTGTCAGGCAGCACTGCGACCCTGTTAACTGAGTACTTTTCAGCTATGTTTCCAATATTTATTCATCTTTACTAAGAAAGGAAGGCAAGAAAAAAAAGGCAAGATGTAAACATCGTTACAGGGACACCCTACCCTGTTTCTGGTATTAAGTGAAGAGTTTTTACAGAAGTTTGACTGTTATATCAAAAATCATGTACAACATGTGGAGGTTTAGATTTATTGGAATGGAGTTGAAAAGGACACACAGCTCTGGACCTCTGGCCTGCTGATTTTAGTCATACCTGTTTCCATCTTAAAATTATGTGAGATGTGTCTTCCCACATGGAAGGCTCTCCCAGAACATACTTTTTCTTCTAACTTCTTGTCTAAATTTATTCACCTCTAAATGGCACCAATTTTTGTTTTTTTCTCTAACAATTTCTACAGTCTTGAAAAACACATTTTCCAATTTGAATTTATCTTCCTTGATCATGGATGACCAGAAACCTACCTACAGAACCACAGAACCACTAAGGTTGGAAAAGACCTGTAAGATCATCAAATCCAACCATCAACCCAACACCACCATGCCCACTAAACCATTCCACAGGAGATTTTATCACCACCTTTTCTAATTACAACTTTTTTTTTTTTTCAGATTACAACACACTGGTGATTCATCTATGATTGTCTAATATACCCAGGACATTCTCCTCCAATGACACCTCCATATTAATGAGACCAGAGTTACTGTAGAATAACAGAATATCTCAAGTTGGAAGGGACCCATAAGGATCATCAAGTCCAACTCCCTACTCCTCACAGGACTAATTAAAACTAAACAATATGACTAAGAGCATCATCCAGATAGTCTTATAATTAGTCCTGCAACATGGCTTTTACTATATAATACTATTAAATTTCATTATGTTCTTCTTGCTCTTCTCCTCAAAGACATAGGCTTCTTTCTCTGTACTGATAACTCCTCACAACTTTTTGCAATCAGGAAATTTCTTCATGACAGTCGTGCATTTATCCTCAAAACACCAGACAAAACTGACTGAGAAGAACATTGAGATGAAAGATTGGTATATCTACTACTGTGGATAGCTCCTTTTCTTTCCTTTTACCCAAAGTCTCTGGATATGAGAAAGCCCTGAAAATAAGTTTATTTTTGGCAAGTTTTATTTCCTTCTCCACTCATGCTCTCTGAATTCATTCCTTATACTGAACTGCAGTCAATTCCTTTTTTTTTTCCCCTCAAGTTTTCTTTAAGATACTTCCATGCTTTGCAGCATCTCATAATGTGTTATGTTGCCTTTTTTAGCATTCTGTGAAGAACCGTTTTACCTGCATATACGAAGAGCTGTAACAGAAGGCTCAACTGTAACTGAGACTGTAAAAATCAAGACTTTTTAATTCAAGTGCAGACAATTATTAAGAAAATGTCTGCCACACCCAAGTGCCTAACTATGCGTTTACCAAAGTATTTATGTACTCACCTGACAGTCTGGTACACTTGAAGTAATTTATCTTATTACTTACACAAAATAAGAACTTATTTTAGATTCAGTAACCACTGCAGAATTTTAGCCAGCTTTATCTTACAGCCTACTCCTGGATGATGTGTGAATGGAATCTTTCCAAAATAAACCATGCTTCATTTTAACATTTTGAGCTCAAAGGTTTTCTATCTAGTGGGGGAAAAAAACCCCAAACAACTCCACTTTAATGACAAACTAGTTTGTCATGGGCAAGTTCATTTTTTTTGCTTGGAAAGCTTCCATTATGTTTTTGGATCATGAGCCTGGTCACTAGAGATTTTATGAAGGGCTAGTAGGTCATACTAGATTCCCCATATACTAGTTTCTTATACATCTGTCTTGTCATGATCACAAACACAAAATGGTTCAAATATAATTTTGAATATCTATTTAGTAACTAATTAAATGTGTGATTTTACTAATTACTGAGGGAAGTGAACTGTTGCAGATGGTAATTTAATTAATAATATTTTTATTTTGTGAATAAAAGCCCTATTTTTATCACTGCTTTAGGATATGTAGTTAGCTTATTTTATTGTAACTTAATATTCTGAATATATTGTATAAATTGCAATACATTTAAAAATCTAGTATTATTCTACCTTGAAAGAATGAGACACATTCCTTTTAAGAGAAAGAAGTATAGGTTTTGCATTTTAAGACAAATACTGAGCAAGTACAAGTCAGCAGATGCATTTCTTTTTTCTTAGAACTTCAAAATAAACTTTAAATTTAGAACTCCCAATAAACTTTGACTTGGATTTGTGATTTAGTTCAAACTATAACTGTAAACAAAACGTGCTATAGAGAGATTATGGTCCTACTCCACATTCCGAATGCTTCTCTAACATAGATATTTTTAATCTAGGCCTTTGAGTCAGATCTGCTTTATATAGCTAACATTATACATTTTGTTCCTTTACAGGTCACTAGATGCTTCATGGCTAAAAGTCAAAGCACTATAGAAATAACAATTAGTGGTCAATTTTCTTCTATGGTAATGATTATAGTACTGAAAGACACTATGCTCTTTCTTAAGGAAAATTATCATTGAGATAAAATACATGAATCCAACATTGAAAAACAACTGCTGTAATAAAATAGAAATTGCTGAAAAGTAAGTATATTTTTAAAAGAAAATAACAAGAGTTTTTAAGTAAGTAGGTTAGAATAGTGTTCATTTGGTATTAAAAGATGGGGAGGGGTTAACCAGACTGATTATATTACAACTGATACCCCCCAGGGAAAAAAAATCTATGCAATTTACTATTAGTAAATAAAGCCTTCTCAAAAGTCTCAATGAGTAACAGCCTGAGTTTACAAAAAAAAGTCTTGTGCTGGAGCCTCCTGAATTAAGGAACCTGAAGAAAGCTTCACTGACTGAGGGGAAAATACACCAATTTATGTGGCAATTGCATGGATGCCAAATGTAATCATAGCACCTTCCACTGTTTTCATAATGCAAAGCATATTCAAATGAATTAAATCAAGAATTTGCTGCCATGCTGCCTCCCAGAAAGTAGACAAGAAACTCTAATCTGCCATATGCAATTCCTGCAAATCAAAGGAAAATCTGTTACAGAAACACCATCGCAAGTGGCCACCCTATTTCAGCAAGAATCTGTCATTTTTTGTCTTGCCGATAATTAAAGCATATGTATATGGATGCCAGGTTTGCCAGCTCTGTTTTAGTTAGTATGATTCATGTAGGCCGGTTTAATCAGCAGCACATAATTATCAGGGATGTTTTTCCACTGAAGTGTTGCACTTGCCCCATTGTTTTCAGATTACTGCTACTTCCAAATCACTATGCTGGCCGCTAAGCACCACACAGCCGCTCGCTCACTCCCCATCCCAGCAGGATGGGGGGAAGAGAATTGGAAGGGTGAAAGTGAGAAAACTCATGGGTTGAGGTAAGAACAGTTTAGTAATTGAAATATAATAGCAATAACGATAATGATAACTATAACAATAATAATAATAAAATAATGAAAAGGCAAATAACAAAGAGAGAGAAATAAAACCCAAGAAAGACATACTCGCTGGCGGGATGGTATGAGGAGCAGAAAAGGCCTTGACTCTGTGTAAGGGCTGCTCAGCAATAACTAAAAGATCTCTGTATTATCAACACTGTTTCCAGCACGAATCCAAATCATAGCCCCATACTAGCTACTATGAAGAAAATAACCCTACCCCAGCCAAAACCAGCACATATGGAAGAGATATTTTCTGGATTTAGTGGTAGTGGATTGTTGGTTTATTCCACCGTGATTGTTGTCATTCCTGTAAACATCAACTTTTCACTTCAGCCTAGACATCTGCATCAAACTTTTCACATAATTTAGCATTTAAACAAAACTGACTTTTTTTGGTGCAGATCTCATTATCTAATCACAACCCAAACTCTTTTAACAAACCTATGTCCAGTGTGGCTCTATATGGCTGTAAAGGTACAGGTGTCTTTTCATTTCTTCTGCTGAGCTGTACAGACACGGTTCTACTGTCTGAGGACCTCTGTGCAGGCTGGACCATAAACCTGAGTTTACATGCACAATTCCAGCGGTATCTGGCAGGCTGTATGGCTGCAACTTGAAGTACTGTGTATAAATTCCTTTTCTGTGTTTAAAAGTAGCAGAGAAGAGTTAATCACGGTGAGTAAAATAGTTGTTAGATTGTAGTACAAACAGGATGGAAATATATTTTAACAGAAACAGTCAGTGGAAATGGAACAGAATGAGGTGCTGCTGTCATAGTGATGATAAAGCAAAATATAGTCATTAGGTTAAGTCGGGTCCAGTAAGGCATACAGCATCAATTCTTCAAGTATTTTCTAGCCAAAGGAAACCAGCTTACATAACCATCTCCACAAAACAGGCATGAACTGGACTATAAGAAAACAAGTAGTCTTCAGCTTCCAAAAATATTTTCAGAGTCTGTAAAAGAAGTCAGCAGGGTCAGCCACCACTTGGCAGCCCGAGAGGTGGGGAGCAGAGTCACTGGAAGCCAGAAACCTGTCTGTTTCTTCTTCTATTTAACGAAGCAGTATTTTTTTCCCAAACGCATTACTATCAAACACATTACATTACATGGCTTAACACCTAGTTAGGTACAGCACTTGTAATCATTCAAATCTTCAAAATTTAGACTCTTTTTAAGCAACAATCCTTACCTTGGAAAGAAATCTAAGTATAGCTTAGATTTTTAGTATAGTTTCTGCAATCTGATGCATCCACAGTCAAAATACATTCTTTCAAAAAGCTAAGATATTCAAGCTTAATGGTGAATTCTTTATCTAATGGATTCACAGTTAAAAGCCAGATGGGACCACCAGACCTCCTGTAGAACTCGGGCCATTAACTGAACTAGCACTGTGCTGAACCTAGCAGTATGATTTTGGCTAAAGTACGTCCTCCTGAAAGCATGTAATTTTGCACTGAGGTGAACAAGAGGTAGAAAATACCACCTGTTTCCTTGACTGAATATTCCAGTTGTTAATCATAAAGTCAGAGGTCTGCCCTTTATTTGATAGTGTACACTTCCAATTTCAAACCATTGACTCTTATTACCCTTTTTCAGACTGTTAGTTCCCAGTATTTCCCCTTGTAAAGGTACTGCTATATTGTCATGAAGCTAACCTTTCTGATAAACTAAATAATAAAAAACTTTTCACTGTAAAGCCTTTTCTCCCGCTCATAGTGTTATTTGCTCTTTTCAGGTTTCCAAAATTTTGTAAAAACACAGACAAATGAAATTAGCATTGACATTTCAATAATGCTACCCCCTGCCCAGTACCAATCTCTGATGTAAATTTAACTTTCCTGATCTTTTTGCAACATATAAAGAATCTATTTAAGGGTTGTATTGGGCTTTTTTTGGCTTATTGCTGCTTTGGGAACTCATTTTGAGCTGCTTTACTCTTAGTTTACATAGTTACAGTTCTCCTGGGTACAGTCCCACCCTCCTCAGTTCTAACTGTAGGACTTCGCATTTATTGCATTGAGTGGCACAGGTTATCAAACAATCTGGGTTATTTTGACAGAATGTGCTGTTCTCATCTTTATGCATCATTCTGACATTTTTGTGTCATCCAAAAACTTTATCAGCAGTAGTCTTATGTTTACTTTTAATCCACACAGAAATAATCTGAATAGAGTTGGTCTTAGACTGATCCCTGTAAAGCCCTGGTGGAATCTCTTCCTTTCATGATGATTCTGCCTTGATGACAACTTTTTGCTACCTCCCTGCTAGCCAGTTCATAGCCATTTAATATGTGCTTTGTTGTTACTACTTATTGCTATCTATTTAACTAGAATTGAGTGTAACGTGTGGAATCATTGCTGGAGGTGACTCAGAAATTAAATCTGTATTCGCATTTTTAGGAAAGGTACAACTTTGAAGAAACTTTCAGGGTGGAGTGTGGTGGTCATGCAAGAGTTCCACAAAAGTTCCCTAGGCAACCTTAGGTGTTGGCAACACCAGGGGAGCCTGGTCTGCTGACTCTAAGAGAAACTCTACGGAGGGTGGAGTGGAGTAGAGACACCACAGCCAGGCTCTGTGATAAGACGGGAACTGGAAGGTACTATGGAAGAATGAGATGGAGACTCACCCTGATAACTAGGATACATACCTGGTCAAAGACAATGCTATTGTACAAAGATACAATAACCTACTTAGTGTGTGTAATGGTGTGGAGTACCTGAGAATGGGCCCACAGTCTGTCACCTTTTGACAAAATACTCATTATAATCTCATCATAATACTAAAAACCACACCTCCATCCCACACATTAACACTTGGCTATACCAAGTGTTTCCCCAGGAGATTTAGAAACCTCTATTGAGTTGTTTTGTCATCTAGCACACCTATAGCCAGGCTATATTATTCATATTCTTGCTATTGATACCACCTTTGTGGGCAGTAGTTTTACCACCAGCAATCCAAAAGAACTTGTGCACCTGTTGCTTCAATAAACTACACTATTCATTAATCTAGCCTTAAGAGTTCTCATTGAACGTGACCAAATTCCTTAAGGGTGGCCGTGATAGTTCATACAATGCGGCTAGACTGAAAAGTGTATGGAGTTACAAGTGCATCCGTAATCGTTGGGATTCTGTGTGTGTGTGTGTGTGTGTGTGTGTGTATATAAAAAACACGATCGGACTTGTAATACAGGAAATTGGGCATCACTCAGAATCTAAGCCTAGCTGCCCCCAGCCCCTCTGATATCTGAGGACAAGCTGGAATGCAAGGGGGTTTACTTTCTGCCTAATTGCTCAGTCCTTTAAAGAGACAGCATGGCAGTTATCTTTTTCAATATAACTTGGCATTTCATAAAACAAAGAAATCAGGTTTCTTCACCATGAGCTATTTTCCAGAAAAACACATGGAAAGGCATTATTGCTATTTCTATTTTTTTACTGGCTAAATTCTTTCTCAGCTCCTCTGTTTTTCTTTTTACCTGAATTTACCAGCCTCATGTTACAGATTTCCTTTTGCTTTGCCTTTCAGAAAACTGACACACATTTACATGCTTTAAATGTCCTTATCTACTTCTTTATTCAGGGTGAGTCTATCACCCTTCTTCCTAGTTTTGGGACTGGACAATGATTATAGTTCACCATTAATCTAGTCCTGTTTCTAGACGAGTCAACATTTCAGGGTGAAAAATAGGAAAATTCTGACAATTTTTTTGATGTGCAAATTCTGAAAAGAGTTCACAAAGGGGCTAATTCCTCCACTTTCAGAAATCAATTATCAATATGTTATGTCCTGAAAACATGCAAGTTGTTTCTTTTGAAGTATAAATTGCATGTAAATGCCTATGAGTTTTCAGACAGCAAAACAGAGTTAAACATTCTTTCAAGCAAATCCCCTATCTGAGTGGTTTTGACCTCTCCTAAAACTGCTTCTCCATTATTGAAGTTTTTATTTTTTTCCACAAAAAAAATGTTGGCGATTAGGTGTGGAGGAGTAGAAGAAAGCCTTAAAGACAGACTTTGACTTGAATAAAAATATTCTTGTGTCTAGTAGCAACATGCCACTATATACTACTTCTCTGCATTCTTCTTTTTTGACAATTCAGTTAAAAATGTGTTCAAAACCAAAGAAGAAGCTGTACAGTAATTGGGGGGGGGGGGGGGGGGGGCGGGGAGATAATTGTTTGCCTAAAACTGGTAACAAGTGACTGCTGGTTGTATAAAGAAACACTTAAAGTATTATGTTCCAGATAGCTATGAAACATACCTAGATACAGATATACATGACTAACAGATAACTTAATGCTGCTTAGATACTGAGAACTTCTCCATAACAGATTACTTGTCAGGAAGGCAAGCAGAGGAACCAGGCAAATGATATGAGTGTGAAGATCAGGCAAGGGCAAAGAATGCTGGAAGGGAGGAAATTACTCATTAAGTGTGATTTCTTCAGATAGAAACTCCTTTTAGGTGTATTTAATCCTTGGTGAGAAGGAACAACCTTATGACACGAGACGAACAAAACAATTAAGTAAAAAGGGGATGCATTCAGTAACCCCTGAACATAGCAGATGGGAATTAAGTACAGAAATCTTCTCAAAGGAAATCCCATTTGACAAGAAAGAGCTTAAAACTATCTGAAAACTAACTACTTATATTCACAAGCTTGGAAATAATCCTCTCTTAAAATAGAAATAGTATTGACTGCCAGTATCAGACACTGCTTCTTGTAATGTCACTTACATTCCGGCCTACATAAAAATGTATTTAATCTATAGTTTGAATGAAAATGACAAAATAATAGACAGCTGAAGGTTAAAGCTGGTAATATTGCACTCATAATCCAAAGCTCCTTATTACTTCCTTCATAATGGAAAGGAAAATAAAGATGGAGCCACAGACTTGACTTCATATTTCTCATCTACTATTATTAAATTAGACTTTTATGCAAATTAAACTTTTTGTCTTTAATAAGTACATGATAATGTATCTAAATAATTGGAGATAATTAACATAGTTGCCCATTATGTTGAATAATATTATGGTTTCTTTTCAAAGTAGATCACCTTGATAAGAAAGACAAGAAGAGAAACAATGACTATAGGCATTACAAAAAAAGTTTCAAATAGGGTCAAAATGGTGCCCGGCTAGTTAAAAACCTGAATGCAACACACAATCTTGAAAAGATTCGACATTCGGACAAAATTTCATGTGCTGACTAATTTAATTACAACTGACAGACAAAGTCGAGATACATAATTCAGATTATCTGTTAGTAAGAAAGCTGGCTTAGCCATCAGACCAAGCATTTACATGGTTGGTTGTGTTCTTTTCCCCCTGTGATACTTACTCAATACATACCCGTGAGCATTCCACTTAACCACAATGCTTCATTGACCCATGAATAACATGTTAAGGACCTTATAGCAGTATAGCATAATTTATAATTGTTATGAGTCATGTAGAGCGCAACCTTACTCAGCATTTAATTATGCTTATTTGTGAAGCGCAAATGAAATACAATGAGACTGGTGTCAATATGGAAATGTGAAACACTTTTTCCATGTAACCTAGGCACTTGAATTACAATGAAACCTTTTCTGCTTGACGTGTTAGGATAGCGGCCATGCAAGCTAATGTCTGTTCAAAGCAAAATCATCAAATTCAATAATCAGCAAAATACCATCAGCAAAATTTCTTCATTTTGTAAAATGCTTTAGTGCTAGATTTAGTACATCAGAGTGTAAATATATATATGCATATATGTTAACAACAACTACTTTACAAATATGATTGATTGGTTTCCTTATAGGTCCTTGAAAGAAAAATCCTAGAAACAAAATATTATTGTAATGTTTTCTGGAAAAAAAAAGACGTTAACCAACAAAAATTTATAAATTCATTGAAACCTTAATACTTGGATCAAAATCCCAATCTATTTGCACAATGAAAAATATTAGTTCAATCTCCGCATAGGAGAAAAAATGTCTAAGAACTGAAGTCTGGATAAATAGAATGCTGACTAAGGAACCATGGTAGATCACAAATAGATATTTTTGAATACCGAAAATGTGTCTGTGGTAGCATTAAATGTACCACAGTTTTCATAACTTTCTGACACACACAAAAAAGATGATATTACATAGATAAAATTTAAAGAAATCCTATAATAAAACTTCTGATATGTGCGTTCACGAACATTATTTTCTTTCTTAGACCCAACACCCACAAAATCTTTGTCTATTAGGTGACATAATAGGTAGCTATTGACTTCTGTTGAGATTCAATCAGGATTTATTGACCTGAGAGTTAGGTATTGATCTAGTCAGAGAAAAGATAAATCTCTACCTAGAGATACAATAAATCTTCAGTTGTGTTGTTCCATTGTTACAGGTGCACTGCTATCAAGGAAACAACTACTGAATTAGTGAAGTGGTGTAGCTTGTTGAAAAGGTGCACCCTCACGCTACAATAAATTAAAAAGCGTCACAATAAGGTCACACAAAACATGAAGTATGACCACTCCATGACAGGACACAATTTTATAAAGTTGTTTCTTTTTTTTTAATTTGACTGAATAAATTATTCTGCAAGGTGGTCACCCTCTGCTGTACATATCAGCATTGAACACCTCTTGATTTGAAACTGAAGCTTGTCTCCATTTGAAATTACTCTGAATTTAGACAAAGCATAAATTCGAAAACACAAGCACTGACTCTTAAAAGCTCTTACTGGAGCAAGACTTAGTTAGGAATAATTCCAAATACGTTTTTTCATCAGCCCTGGGAAAGCCAGGACTCACCCACAATGAGGAAAGTTAAACAACCTTATGAACCAAGTCACAAGTAGCCCAATTTTATACATCATATATTATACACTTCCATGCTGGGTTCTGTAAAAAAGGGAAAAAAAAAAACCCTAAAATCAAAAGATACTCTTTCCTTTTCCTCTTCCTATCTACCATTCTTATCTGCAATCACTCAAAAATGCAAGAATAACCTTTGTTTTGTATCTTCAGGTTTCAAATATTGCTCTGAGAAAATAAGGAAACATATCATACAACTTGATTTCCTGGATCAATCAGCAACCAGCTTAATAAACTACAATAATCTGCATGACCCCTTTGGATGAACACAATATTTATATAGTTGCATAACAAATGTACAAATGCACCTTTCCAAGCTCAGTTTAAAACACACCAATTTGATTAAAGATTAAGTGGGCCTGTGTAACTGGGATCTTTCAAGGGTCTCAAACCTTTATACAACTTGGTTATGCACTGGCAACATAAGATACTGTAATATTTCAAACTTGCACCGAACCAACATTAGCTGTTTAAATCTCCTAGAAAATTTCTACAAGGAATTTTTTACTGAATGGAATGACATGCCAAAATATTTTAGGATACTACTGAAAGACAGTATTGAAAAACAGCATGACCAAAGATGAAGAATTGAAATACAGATTTTTTACAGATATAATTTTGGAAATTGTAACAAATGAAATAAAAATGCTTGCAAAATTCTACCTACCTTTTTAAAATAAGGTTTTCCTAAAAATTATCTTTTCAGTGTGTTTACTTGTCTGGATAATGAATTTGTGATCTACACAGGACAAGAAAACAGACCAACAGTAGTGTCAGAGAGCTTTTTCCCTTCTCTAGGGTTCTATCTAGTGTAAATACTTGTCTCATGAGGACCTGGAATGAATCAAAAAAGTGGATTTCAATACCCTCTGTCTGTCCTTTCTAAAGGACACCGAATTTTCTAAAATTACTTCTAATTTCTCTATTTCATATAAAAAACCCACAGTAGGATAACATAGACAAAAGATAATAGGGTTACCTTGATTTACATTTTGGTAAAAAAAGTCAATGATGCTTTACCAAATGTATGTTCTAACTAATGATGTAAAGGTTCATTCAAACTTATTCAAATGAAGCTGTGAAACGATCACTAGAAAATAAACTTTCAATATAAACAAGCAAGGCTGCCTTCCTTAACATGGTTGACCTTAAATTAGACTATCAATGTACCATTCAAATATGAATGACTAATAAGAAAATAAATGAATCACTCTTCTGCTAACATTTACGAGGAGTAAGAATGCTTTTAAAAGTTCGTAAGGAAGTAGGCTGTCTATTTAAAATCCAATCCTTCACTTTCTTTAAGAACCTATCCAAAGGCTAAATTATTATTCTTGACCTAATTCTTCTTGAACACTATGTCATGGGCTACATAAAACTACCTCCTGTTTCTAATTATTATGACAAAATAAAACAGATTCAGAGCAGTATACCAGTTCTCACTCTGAATTCCTGTCACCATTGTCCTTAAACAAAATTAAACACAGAAACTTATTTGCCCAGTGTTTTCTTTGTATATGTCCATAGAGGAAGTCTTTCCTCTAAATTGAATCTACAATAGCAAGCATTTTTCTGCATGTTTAGCTCAGTTTTCTAAATCTCCAGAATGGCCTGAGATAATATGAAACAGTATACCTAAAGCAATTTACATGTACCTACATATACAGTATCTGATATGTAAATAAAAAAGAGTATTTCATCTCATATAGCAGGCAAGAACCTACAAAAATTCATGGTATCAGGAGGCCAGCCATAGGAAATTCTAATGAGAGTGGACAGGAGCTCTCCTTGTGCAGAAAATGCAGCAATTATGGTTTGCCATGTTCGGAACTGTCAAGTGTTTTTCTCGTCCACTCTTCTTAAGATCTTCTTAAAGAAGGTGAGCAGGACCTCACATTGTTGATCTTGATCTGGTATAGATCCACATACTTCAAATCAAGATAATGAAGCTATGCTGATTTGCATTGGTAAAGAATCTTATCTTTTATTTTTAGGCAAAAAGCTTCTTACCATGATTAGGGCTAAGTTGTCAATCTAGTAATCTAGTTGATGAGTTTTCGCTCTGCAGGTGTTAATGGTGAGGGTTGCTCACATCAGGGAGAACTGTCTTATAGGAGCAAGGTTGCTGTTACAGGTCCTGAGAATTTGGCCAATAATTACACTTTGTTTATAACATAATGTTTCTAAAATCACACCTGAAGAGTAAAATACATATTTGTGAATCTGTGTTTTAAGGTCAGGAATAGGAAACATAGACTGCATGCCTGCATGCCTCTTTGGGTCATTCGCTTCCTCTTAGGAACAGGCAATTCAATTCACATTTCTCTACCTCTACTTCCAATCCTACATTTTCTTTCATGTTTAAATTTTAGACTGTCCAGAATCTTTTACCATGTTGTTTTATTGGCGAAAGCCCAGCATACAAGTGAAACCCATTATCTGCAACAGGCACAAAGCGGTGCTCCAATATACAACAAGTAGTAATTATAAAAACAGACTTTATAAACAGTGTATTTCTGCAAATGAAACTCTCATGGAGATATTTAAAACTGCATCTTCTGAGACAAACTGTAAGTAAACCAACAGTGGGAATGTAACTGAAAGAAAATTTTGGCTCCCTAAAGGTCAGCTATTGTAAATTAACCCAAACATTGAAAATTAAATAGGTCTAAGTCAAGAAACACCTACAAAGAACAATGTATTTCCTGGAGCTAGTACAGTTATTTGAAAAACTTAGTTGTAGCTCTCAGGAAAGTGAAAATTAAAATTAAGCATACATATTTTAATATATTTAATATTTGAATAAAAGATACGGCTATTTTCTGCTGCATTTGAGTAGCTCTACTAGTTACGTTAGAAAACATAACCTCCAATACATAATTGACCAGAAAGTGGTAATGCTGCATAGTAGCTGCTTTAGCACCAGTAGAGGTTGCCCATTTATGTCAACAATATCTTCTTAATTTTGACTAGAACTTCTTGTACACTTGTAAAACTCACTTTTAGTGAGGAATATTTTCCTGTATAGAGGACAATTGCCAGCTTGACCTCAGAGGATATACTATCCTAATAAATTCTTTTTAATACTTTCAAGGACTTAGTAAAAAGTTGTATTCTGATTGTTAGGCATCTGAACAGTAAACCTTAAAAACATATTTTGACATGCATAAAACATCTCCATGGTGATCCATTACAGTAATATAATATCACTTAGGTTTTTTCATGAACTGTGTCGCAGAAGCCATTTACAGAAAGATTAGAGAACAGACTTTTATTACCCTTTTTAAAAGATGTCATTTATCAAATGGACAGTGACACATATATCCTCAGAATCTTAAGATAATGTAATGGTTTACACATATATAGTTTGCAAAGGACACAGCTATATTGCTGTGCTTTGAACAAATTAGTATTTTTTTTTCAAGAACAAGATACTAAAAGTTTCTAAAAGCTGTTTCAAAGCATTAAATCTTCTACTTTTGGTCTTATTCTAAAAAAAAAAAAAAAAGCCCTAGCAAAATAGTTTTCTTTACACGATAGCAAGACAATATAGGTAAAAGGTGTAATTTTCAAACAAAAATGCCTGAAAACAGTCATTTAAAAACATAGCCCTGTGATTAAGTGTATCCACTTATCCCTGAGAAATCATACCTAACACTGGGCAATAACATTTCAAAATATTGACTTCACCATCAGTTTCTTGTATCTAAAAAACTGATTTTCAGAAGAATACAAGGGATGTGTTTAAAGATTCAGTCTTGCTGTGTAAAATGGGGGAAAGTGATTAGCCTTGCTAAACCCTACAGCAGAAAATGGGAGAAACAGGGGTTCCATCATTTATTATGTCTTATCTTGGATAATGTTACCACTTATTAACTATTGATAATTTATGACTAAACAAATAATATTGACCAAATGGTTAGCAGAACATTTAGGACCACACTCCAAACAGACCAGTGGTGGCCTATCATTTGGCAGTCAGTCCAACTTCCCCATCAGTGCCAGGTGGGAATCATGAACTGGGACTCCCTTGTCATGGAGACTGAACGGATGCCATGACAGACCTAGTGCTTCACAGAGCACTAGATGAACTGACTATTTGCTGCACGTGCTTCTGGCCCAGAACTCCTTTGAATTTTTACACGCGGTACAGTCATGATACACAGCAAATACTTAGGGATTATTAGTAAGCAGCTCTGGCCAGCTGACTCCAGAACAACCCCTTTGACCCATAGCTATTCTCCCTCTGCATTTTCAAGCTCTAGAAAGGTGCAGCTCAGAGTATGACTGCCGCAGTTCATACCTAAAATACCATTTCATCTTGATTGCAGGAAAAGTGCTACCCTTTAGAGTCCAGGGATACGCAACGTCTTCCCTTGCAAAATCTGTGGTTGTAGCTCTGTGCATTTTACAAGTTCTCACTATTTATTTGAGCTTAACTTATCTAACACAGAAGTATTCTTTTTTAAAGTTGTCCCAATTACACATAAGTTTTCCTAGAGGCATTTTTAAAAGCTATTTCTAGCAAAGAACTTAAGACATGTCTGTATGTGACAGTCCTGCATAAACACCATAAATTGTCATAAATCTGTCAAAATGGAATTTTTCATTTTCTGTTTTAAGACCATTGTTATGATAAAGACATAAAAAGACTGACTTATAGAATCATAGAATGGTTTGGGCTGGAAGGGACCTTAAAGATCATGTAGTTCCAAACCCCCTGCCTTGGGCAGGGACACCTTCCACTAGACCAGGTTGCTCAAAGCCCTGTCCAACCTGGCCTTGAACACTTCCAGGGTTGGGGCATCCACAACTTCTCTGGGCAACCTGTTCCAGTGCCTCACCACCCTCATGGTGAAGAATTTCTTCCTAATATCTAATCTAAATCTACCCTCTTTCAGTTTAAAGCCATAACCCCTTGTCCTATCACTACATGCCCTTGTGGGGTCTCACAAGAGCAGAGTAGAGGGGGAGAATCACCTCCCTTGACCTGTTGGTCATGCTTCTTTTGATGCAGCCCAGGATACGGTTGGCTTTCTGGGCTGCAAGCGCACACTGCCTGGTCATGTCAACCAACACCCCCAAGTCCTTCTCCTCAGGGCTGCTCTCAATCCATTCTCTACCCAGCCTGTATTCGTGCTGGGTTCGCCCTGACCCACATGCAGGACCTTGCACTTGGCCTTGTTGAACTTCATGAGGTTCGCACAGGTCCACCTCTCAAGACTGTCAAGGTCCCTCTGGATGGCATCCCTTTCCTCCAGTGTGTCCACTGCACCACTCAGCTTGGTGTCATCAGCAAACTTGCTGAGGGTGCACTCAGTCCCACTGTCCATATTGCTGACAAAGATGTTAAACAGCGCCAGTCCCAATACCAACCCCTGAGGTATGCCACTCGTCACTGGTCGCCACTTGGACATCGAGCCACTGACCACAACTCTTTGAGTGCCACCATCCAGCCAAATCCTTATCTACCAAGTCATCCATCCATCAAATCCATGTCTTTCCATTTTAGAGACAAGGATGTTGTGCAGGACAGTGTTAAATGCTTTGCACAAGTCCAGGTAGATGACATCAGTTGCTCTTCCCATATCCACCAACGCTGTAACCCCATCGTAGAAGGCCACCAAATTTGTCATGCACAATTTGCCCTTAGTGAAGCCATGTTGGCTGTCACCAATCACCTCCTTGTTTTCCACGTGCCTTAGAATAGTTTCCAGGAGGATGTGCTCCATGATCTTGCTGGGCACAGAGGTGAGACTGACTGGCCTGTAGTTCCCCGAGATTTCCTTTTCACCCTTTTTAAAAACAGTGGCTATGTTTCCCCCTTTTCAGTCAGTGGGAACTTCACCGGACTGCCATGACTTCTCAAATATGATGGATAGTGGCTTAGCAACTTCATCCACCAGTTCCCTGAGGACCCCTGGATGCATCGCATCAGGTCCCATGGACTTGTGCACCTTCACGTTCCTTAGATGGTCTCAAAACTGATCTTCTCCTTCAGTTGGCGGTTCTGCATTCTCCCAGTCCGTGCCTTGTCAGCACCTGGGATTTATGAATAAATCCATATTCTATAATGGCACAAAGCGCATCTTGGTAATTATAGATCTGTTTATTGAGTTTACTGAGTGCAATATTCAAAGGGTCATAGGCACTTAACCTTCTCTCAAACTCCACAGAGTTTAAATTTTTCTCCACCTGCATATCGTATCTTAAAGGTTGAATTCCAGAGCTTTATTTAGTCCTTCCATGAACAGTGATCCACAGACTGGCGTCCTGTTTCTCCATGTTATACTACGGAAGACTCAAATCTGAAGTAGAAAAACATTTCCTAATTACCTGTGGATGCATGGCTATCAGGTTCCAAAAAAGTCAAAGTTACACACACAAACTATTCTATCAGTACTCCTCTGTAACCACCAGCCAAAACTTCCAGTTTTGCTTTCAGAAATGTTTCAGAGCCCTAGTGAATCTTCCCATTAAGCTATTTCCAGCCTTACCTCTACTGACAACTGTGTTCTGGTTATCTAGATAGTGCCAGTGCAGAATGTAATAATGTGAAGATTATCTACCTCTAAAGATTGCTCTCCATGGAAGCACCCTTGGGGTCTCTAACATTAAACACAAACTCTTATGCAAAAGCGTGCCAATCTTACAATTTCTCAGTGTGTACTTGGAGAACAAGCACAATTCCCAAAAGTTGGACATGAAAAGAGAACCCCCAACATGAAATATAACAAATAATCTAGATAATTTAACAAAGATTGTAATGTAAATATGCCTTTTATGTAATTTGATATTAAAAAGTCTTCAGAACTAATTGTTTGAATTGGTTAGGAAAAACATCAACAACTGTGGTAGTCATGCTGTCTGACAAGGCTTGTTACAGCAGTGCAGGCATGAAATACCATATAATGCAAATACAGCACATGTGAAAACTGAAGGCAAACTGAGACCTGCTTGACAAGTCCTCCATATAGATACAATCTATTCCTTCAGAAAACTTCAGAAAAACCATATCATAGAATTGTGTCAGTGACTTGTGTATTATTTTTCTTTCAGTAAAATATTTTTTTTAAACTGCGAGCCCTGTAATTATAACCTTAAGTCTGAAAGCTATGCAACAGTTTTTTGACTTGTGCCTCATTATTAAGGCTACACTTTCTCAGGAGGAAAGATGGTCTATTTTTAATGGTGCAAAATGGAAACCAAAACAATGCATCATTATAATATGCATATATTTTAATGGGCAATAACAATTAAATGATGTTGTCTGATGTTCTAGAAGTGCTTATGCAAATGCTTAAGAATTTCCACCAACTTTCAATGTCCTTCAGCTTTATTCTCAGCAATTCTAAATAATAGAGGGTCACCTGTGAACAGTTTATTCAGGAACACAGCACATCTCAAGAATTCTGAAACACTTTAGTATAGATTTTTCTTCACATAAGAACTCATATTTAGATTGTTTAAACACCACCAGGTCAACAACTGTGAATATTTCTGCACTGCTAAAAGGACCACTTTTTCTTCTTGTTTGTTTTCTTCTATGGTTACCTACCTTAGTTTGCAGCATGGTGAGGTTCCCACTTCCCTGCTTACAAACAATACAATGAGCGTAATACAATGAGCTTCTTTGAGCCACAGGAATACTGGCTATAGCATACAATGCAAGAGTTATTGATAACTTATCCAAAAAGAAGGACTCATCCAAAAAAAAGAAGAGGGAAAGAAAATATGAGAAGGATATTCCATGCTCCTTTCATGCTGTGTACGCACATGTGTGTGTGTGCCTATGTACAATTCCTGCATCCCTCCTTTTGAATTGTGGAAAGAAGGGTCATGAAAGGAACACATTTATCATATGATATTCTAGCCTCCTATTTTCAAATTAACATAAATGAGAATCTTACACTGAAAACAATGTTGCAAGACTAAACCAAAAACTTAGGAAAAAAGGAACATATTTCTAATCAGGGCTGCCATCCATCTTGGTTTTTTCCCAGGTATATTCTGCATACCTGTCTGAAATTTTATCCAGACATGCTTTAAGAATTCTGCGTGTTTCCCAGATACACAGCAAATCTAGCCAGCTGATGCTTCCAATGGGATGTCCCATACATCCCACTTTGTATTTAGTACAGATGTACTACACAGACGATAAGTACCTACACCGCCAGTTTCATGCATCCAGGGAGTAGAGAGACGTTCCACTGTAAATTAAGTCTTTACATGCTCCATAGTTTGGTGCATCCTGCAAGTAATGAACTTACTGTCCATGCTCAGAGCAACCACAGTTTGTATATGTAGGTGTCTGACATAGATGAATACATATTTCTGGAAATGTCAGATGGAAACATGAGACCCCTTCCTCCACTGAGTGAACTATGTGTTTACTGTCTCCTAGTGTTTCCATGTATTGTTCTTTACCTACTTTTCCCAGCAATCCATTCAGCCCACTCATCCAAAGACAGCTCAGGAGGAAGCGTGTTCATTCCAGGCTAGGCTAATCCTGCATCTCAAGAGAACACTCGTTCAAGTCACCTCAAAAGCTCTGGGTTATTTTTTGTCTGCTATGTAACAGATTTAAACAATAGAGAAGTTTGAATTTCACATTTTTTAAAGAAATAGAATACCTTTAAAAAAAAAAAATTAGTTTCACTTTTCCTACAAGCTAAGGAGTGAGTATTCCACCATGAAAATCACTGTGGCAGCAATGAAAATAATAGAACCTCTATAATCCTCCCTCCAACACACTTACCAGTCTGAATTATTCTTTAGTCTTTACATAGATACAATCTACAAGAAAATCAGTTTCAAACACCAAGTCTTACTGCCATAAATGGATCTGCCCAAGTATAAAGTAAAAGAATCACAGAGAAACAAGTCTTCCTGTCCTAGGAAGGATATACTATATTTGAAACATTATTGACACATTTGTCTAACATGTTTTAAAGACATCCATTAAGAAAGTTGGCATTTCTTAACCAGGCAATATATTCCAGTCATTTAACAATCCCATTATAATTTTCCCTAATGACTAGCTTGAATCTTTCTAATTTCAGTACAGATTCATCGCTGCTTGTTCTATTTTCCTTAAAACTGAAATGTAGTGAGATACAAATGGGCCAGAACACACATCACTGACTATAAATACATTTTTTGTTTTAATGTATTTATTTACTTATTTATTTATTTATTATTTAAGCAGAGATTCAGAAAGATCATTTATAATCAGAACCCAAGCTTAAGACAAATACCTTAATAAGAAATTTATGTACAAACATGCTATCATAGGATAGTACTATTCTCTTTTTTGTTTTTTTATGATTTAATGAGAAGAAAGGCTCATTTGATAACTTATTTTGCAGTGTGTCAGCTATAACCATATCTCACTCTTTTCACAGTGGTGTTAACTGACAAGAGTTAACTGTACCACATACTACATTCTCACATACAGTTGTTGAGCAACACTGAAATAATTTTCCAGACCATTAGCTGCATTCCCCACCTAAATGACTGAGATGCTGATAATAATGCAGAGATAATTCAAACAAGTACATGCAGGTGCAAACCTGTCAAATGGCAAAACACTGCAAGGATAATGGCTTTTCAGTCATCACTTATAATCCTCTACTTGAATGCAATATTTGTGTTTGGTATATATTTCTCCTGTGCAGCTGGCATATTATGGCCCCACAGTAACAGTATTTGCGGAGCCAAAACAATGAAACCAAATTCTGGTTAAATACACTGACTTCAGCAAGGAATTCTGGAGGGAAGGGAAGAAGGACTCACCACATTTTTCAAAGCTAAGTGATATGTTTTTTCCGGTATAAACCATATGACTATGTTTACATTTATAAATGAATACGGAACTCAACTAGAAAGGACAATCATTTGTTTCATGCCCAGTTATGGTTTTGTGCCATTATCTCTATTCATTTCTGATTCAAAACATGTAAAGGAAATACAATGTCTTGCAACGTACACTTATGAAAAAACAAAGCAGCAGAGATCAACTTTGGGTATATCCGAAATGATGAACAGTAAGAAATCCCCAAAGCCGTAACTCCTCTGAAGTGTTCTCAGAGAGAGCACTTACTCATGTCTTTAAAACTGGGGGAATTACAAATTGCCCAAAATTTCTGAAGACTTTCATAATTCATATGCAAAATGTCATAATCATTATTTTGCCAGAGATACCACAGTAAGCAAAATACTGAAAATGTTATGCAGAAACCTTAATTTTAGACTTCCAAAACAATCCCTCCAATGTGTAAATTTTAAAAAATTACATTGTTTTGAATGACTGTAGCCATAACACCCTTGTTTGGTACTATGGTTTCCACTGCCTGGCGGAAAAGGACCAGGGGGTGTTGATTGACAGCCAGCTGAATAGGAGCCAGCAGTGTGCAAGGTGGCCAATAACATTGTGGCTTGTATCAAAAATAGTGTGGCCAGCACGAGTAGGGAAGAAATCGTCCTTTTGTACTTGGCACTGGTGAGGCCGCAACTCAAATACCATGTTCAGTTTTGGGCCCCTCACTACAACAAAGACATTGAGGTGCTGGAGCACATCCAAAGAACAGCAACAAAGCTGGTGAAGGGTCCAGAGCACAAGTCTTATGAGTGGCTGAAGGAACTGGGGTTGTTTAGCCTGGAGAAAAGGAGGCTCGGGGAGACCTTATCGCTCCCTACAACTACCTGACAGGAGGTTATAGAGAGGTGTCGGTCTCTTTTCCCAGGTAGCAAGTGACAGGATGAGAGGAAATGGCCTCAAGTTGCACCAGGGGAGGTTTAGATTGGCTATTAGGAAAAATTTCTTCACTGAAAGGGTTGTCAGACATTGGAACAGGCTGCCCAGGGAGGTGGTTGAGTCACCATCCCTGGAGGTATTTAAAAGATGTGTGGATGAGGCACTTAGGGACATGGTTGGTGGGCTTGGCAGTGTTAGGTTTACGGTTCGACTCAATGATTTTAAAGGTATTTTCCAACCTAAATGATTCTACGTATATTTCTATTTTATTAAACTGTGTGCTGTTTAGAAGCAGCACAGCGAAACAGCGCTGCAAAAGAAGAGAGTTGAGTGTCAGTTCAACGCTGCTGTTCCTAAGCTTGTCTCACATCCATCACATCATTTTACTATTCTTTCTAAGCCTTGCTTTTAGATCATACAGACAATCTTGAACCACAACAGAACCTGGTTACAATTTCAGCATAGACCCCCACACCCAGTAGATGAGTTCTGCTCACTTTGCAAGTATTCTGTACTTTTCAAAGAAAAGATTATCTACTTATTGTAGGAAAGAAGCAAAGGAACTGCAATTTATTTCAACATTCAGGACAAAATATCCCTCTTCTCCACAGCAGTTTATACTCTGAACTGGCAAGCTGATAGTGCCCATCTTAGAAGTGAAAACACTTCAGTTAGTTAGTTTCAAATATTTTTAATTACAATTTTACATTGACTAGGTTGAGAAGATGTAAAATACTGTACAAATCTCTGGAAAACTAAAACAAGCAGTGAAGCTGCTCACTTTGACCAGACAGATTACTCCTACTAAGTAAGCAGTTTTTAATTTGTGGGTTCACATATTATTTGTCAGGCATTTTATCTTTCCTGATTTCATGTATTATCTTACATGAAATCACAAAAGATAAAATGCCTGATGAATAAATTTGAAGAAATGTATTCAAAAACTCTGAGTTAAGGAGGAAAAATGTAGGAAACAGACAGGCAGGGATGTTGTACACTGAATTGGCATTATACAAGTACACGGATTGTCTCTCTCTTAACAATTCATCCATAAAATGCTTCAAAAAATAATGGCCTATTTCTAGGGAATACTGTAAAGCTTAAAGTTAAAAAAAAAAATTAAAAATCCTCAAATTCTGAAATTCCCAGTCTTATGCTTTATATAGTATGTGCTGCAATAAAATTCCTGGCAATAAATTGAAGGGAAAGGACAGCCTTAACCAGTGAAATTTTATGTTCATCTTTGATGCAAATGTGTATGAATTGTGCATCACATTACTATAATGTATTTACGATCTGACAGGAAACAACCCATATTGATATATGACTTAAATATATGATTTTTAAGTCATAGGTTTCTGTTGATAATGTTCAGTTACAAATACCACTTTTTGGCCATAACATATCTTTCTTCAGTGTCACGTAGATCGGGATTTTATTCTTTCAAAGAGAAGCTGTTGCTAGTTTCAGATATGATCTCCAATTTGGTTTGCACTTGAACAGCTGTCCATGTGAAACATGCTATATTTCTCAGTAGCTTTTCACAACTATGACCATAGGTCTCCCTTAGGAAATAAGAAATTAACTCCTGTTCCTTAAACCATAATGACAAAATAGAAACGGAGCTGTCTTCTGTCCAATTTCGTTGTTTTCTATTCAGTGGAAAAAAGAAATAAAGTTTGCTCCCAGACATGGAGGTTCGATCTCCCTTTCTCTTAAAACCTTCAAATTTGTTCTCAGCTATGGAAGTATGTTTGCATGATGTTATTAGCCAGATACATTGAAAGTTGTGAAAACAGACATATTGCTAAAACATAGTATCGTTTACAGGTAGTTATTCCTTATCAGTACTTCAGTTACTGATATTATTCCTTCATGGACATGTAAGGGACGTGGAAAAAAAGTGTTAGTCACTAAGACTCTTGGCATTATTTCTGACATATCTCAAGTACATTTTGAAAATGTTTTTCTCTGTAGCAATTTGAAATAGCAAAATAATTCCCCATTCACGGTGAGGATGAAATTAAAACAACCTCAGGAATCTTTATGAAAAAGGATTCTAAAGATCACTAATATTGAAGATGTTTGTTTCAGTAATGCTAAGTTCTTTCATTTTGAGTTGGATTCCCACTTATAAATATAAAAATAAAAAGTATTTCAAAGACCTTTTTATAAAAAAAAAAACTGAGTCATCTGTATGAAAAGTTTTCAGTTATCCAGGCTTTTCCAACAAGAATATATTTTCTAACAAACAGAATTGTGGTTGGCTGTCATGCAAAACTGTATATATTCAAAAGCATGAGGGTTTATTTTTTCAGTCACAAAATTCTTATTTTTATATCGTGATGACTTTGTGAGAAAAACATGCATGCGTGCAACTAAAATGCTTGAGTACTGCAATTTCCTGCCAGAGGTGACTGTTGGCAACTTTACAGTAGTTTTTTTATATCTAGTACAGAATATATTATGCTGGCTTGAAAAACTGTTCAATCATCATGCCTGTCTTTCAGGCTGGCTGCCTAGAAGGTGGTAGATTAATTTTATATTGTTAAAGTTACTTTTTGTTAAAAGCCTTTGACAGCATAGCCCCTAGCTATTTGTCAGACTTCCTTCTTGAGTCTTGTCCTGAGAAGTGACGATGCTTATATAAACTTTCTCTTTACAGATCATAGCTAAATCTCCTACTTTAAAACCACAGGTGATTTTATCTGTGCTGCCACATTTGCTTAGATTTATCACTCCTATCACTTCCATTTCCACTCACCCTTCCCACTCTTACAATTATAATAATTTTCCTTACTGACCACAGTATTTTTTAATAAGCCTTCTCTGACACTGAAGTGTCCTGATTGCCAGTTTTGCTCAGCTTTCGAACTTTTTAGTAAAGCAGTATGGATGAGTTGTTAACAAAAAGTATTTTTCTTACTAGAGATGAGGTAAAATAGCAGTTGCAATGGAACACGCAATATTGGAGAAATATCAAGATATAACCAGATTTTAGTTTTGCAGCTAGATCCTTTTAGTGTTTCTGATAACAAATACACATTAAAGAGAAAGGTCCAAGACACAGTTAAAAGCAAAGTTTGTGCAATACTCTTCTCAGTGACTCTATCAGGAATAAATCCAGTGTAAGTGCATAGACCTATAACAATATAAGCCTGGGATGACTGAAGCAAAATAAGAATTCAAGGACTGCATAACTGCATAAGGTTACTGCAGAACTGGCTATGAAGTGCACTACAAATGCAGAAAAAGCCTCTTCTCTGATCAACTTAAATACTGTCTGTGGAAATTAAACCATGTACAGGTTCGAAGTGGGAGGAAACAGACTTGCAAAGCCATTTTATCTTGATTATTCCATTATATAATGATTAGTTTCAGCAACATTTGGCTCTATTTTAACTTTCCTCGCTAATAGATGTGCAGTTGGTAGGAACTATCAGGATTTTTTTTTCTTTTTTCTTTGAATAGTGATTTCCCCGTGTTATTTATTAGAATCTGGGAACACTAACAAGGAAATTAGTGGGTTTTTCCCCCCATCTCTCTTATGAGAACTGTATCTACAGAACATGTGTTTTCTTCCTTTTAATATAGGAGCAGGGATGAAGGGACTATACGTATTGGCTACATGTCACAACACACAGCAAGAGAAGATGTTCTTTAAAACCAGCTACATATCAGCCACTCCTGCTTCCCCAAGGATCAGGTCACAGCACTGCCCTCAGTACAGTGTAGTTAACTGTGTGTGTTTGTGAGAGAAAAGGAGAGAAGGGAAAAGGGGCTGATGTAGTGAGTTTATTCATTCTCCACTAGACCACAAGTTGCTGGGACTGCATTCCTGGGCAAGAAAAATTTGGGATTTATTTACAGAATATATAAATCTTAAACAGATACTGGATCTTATATGAGTTATTACACGTATCATTTGGATAATTCGCGGTATCAGCTACTGGTTGATAAACAGTGCTTACACTAACACTGCTCAGAAAAAAAACTGGTTTTCATTTTATACTACCTAAGTCCTAGTTTCCAACTGACCTTTTACAATGAAGAACGTTTTTATTTACTCTTCTCTCTCTCTCTCATCTACACTCTGCTTTTCCTCCTAGGGCATTAATGCACTTACCCTAAAATCCAGTAAGTTAACCAAAGGCAGACACTGTCTGATACATGCATCATACTAATTATGTGTTGCATGGTATGTTTCTCCCATCAAGTGCCTCCTACATATTTGATATAAACCTTTCAAATCAAAAAGAAGAAAAATGAAAACAAGTCTCAAAGCCAAGCTGCGTGATTGAGAGAATCACTTATCCTAATGTCAGTGAACTACAAAATCAATTAATGTCTTCTATCATCTTCAGAAAGTGCTATCTAACAGGCAGCCTGCAACAAATTACACCAGATATTCCAAAAAGCAATTTCTTCTTCCATTTAGGATTAGAATGTAGGTAAATTGACCCTTTCTCTACATGTTCACAGTGTAAGGGAACAGGTCACTTTTCTTCCACAAACCTTTCAAAAAGATTCTGAATGGCTTGCTAGGACAAACCAAGGTGTAATTGAAATTCTGGTTGAAGAATTTACACAGGAATATTTAACTGAGGTGCAATTTCTATGTAAAGTAACTTTCCTTAGATGCTTCATATAATTCAAACAGTGGAACTGACCTTGCCTCTAAATGCATTTAAAGAAAAAGTCAATCCACGCAGTGTCTTTTCAAGTAAACAAATCTGCACAGGTATTTCATTACCATATTTAGTACCTGTTTTCTCTGTTTTGGTTTCCCACATGTGAGTCATCATCTAAGCATCAAGTAGATGTCTGATTCCTTTTTCACAGCATTTTGCCAAAATTCACCTGACAGCGTATCCAAGTTTCACAGTCCAGACCACATGCTAACAATAAACCCTTCTCCCTTTCCTCTGTCAGTTTGGAAAAATAGTATTTTTCAAAGTAAACGGAAGAGGATTGATATTAGATCTGGAAAAAAACCTGCTTAAAATGTAGGGAAGTTCTTTTGCTGCTGTATTACTGGTCTCTCACTGTAGGTTTGTGTCAGATGCTTAAAGACAACTTCCTTTTGAACATGAAGTTACTTCTATTTACCTTTCAATTTTGTCAGAAAGTTTTGTTCCTCACCTGCTTCTGAATGGAAATCAAGCAGTTCATTTTTAGCTTTAACTCTTCACAATGTAGGTACTGACAATCATAAAAAATACCTTGTTTTCATTCACCATTTCAGTTAGCTGAATGATCTAAGATAGCATTCACTAACTTGAATGAATGTCTGGAGTTTAAAGCTGGCAATATTCAGCAGAAGATCCTTGATGGAAAACTGCATGAACCAAATGCGGCTTTGCTTATAAAACACTGCAAAGCTGCTTTACATAAACCTTCTTTGTGTGATAACTGATCTATGACACTGATTTCTCATTTACATGAGAAATACTGGTGCAGACCAGTATTATGTTGTGCGGAAGGGGAAATAAGAAATCTGAGCACTGACTTCTTAGCCTTCCTTTCTTCCTAACAGGGCCCACACTTCTACTTCTTGTCAGAAGCCATTTTCCTGAAGTCAGTCTATATCATAACACTTCTGAGATTGTCATCAACAGGTTTCATGGGTGATGTTCTTCAACCTTCACCCTACCTTAAACAAACAGAAAGAAATATCACTGCTTCATTCCTTATTTTGGTAGTCAGGGCAACGGATAGAATTAAGATCTATTTCTCCTCCTGGGCTCCTAAGCACTCCACTTGGGGCTAGCTTTAATGTATGATCCACTCGTGTTTTGTATGCTTAAATTCAATGCAAAATTTAATTATTGAATAAGGAAGTAAGCCAGTCCACCTTTGACTGACTATTTTTAAAAGGACAGCTACCTCACCTGCATTACCTAAACTATGAACAACAAAGGTATTTCACATCTAAATATCTTGATATAGCTCAAAAATACTTAGTATCCAAACAGCTACAAATTTAGCAGATAGAAAAACACAGAAAGGACAGCGGATTTCAGGAGCCTTTGTATAATCTTCATTCTGAATACGTCATTTGTGCATTTGGTGTAGTTCCCCCCTGTGCAGATGGTACATTACTATCCCAGTAATGGAATATCTTCAGAGCCAAAACACAAATTAAAAATTCTGGCTCTATTAGATACTCTTAAAAAATGTCACAGGGGAAAAAAAGGGACAGTATCTAAAGGAAGTGTAAGTAAGTGTGCCATTTTTGGCTCACTTCAAAAATAAGCAATAGTTTATGGAAGTCTCTAATTCCCCCTTCATTCTCCTTCCTTCTGTCCCAGAGGCTCCATATGACTGTGACCATCCTCCTGGCTAAACGAGCTTGGATACAACTTCAGGTGCCTGCCAGAAAAGGATGCTTCTGAATGACACACAGTATCCCCAAGCTCCAAGGGTACATTTGGTTTCTCTGCAGTAGTGAATATTTATATAAGGGGTTTTTGCTGCAGTGGAACAGGGAGGAGGGAAATACTGCTATGACTTTTTTTATGAAAATTTTTATGTTCTGTCAAAAACAATATTCATTATTCTGAAAGAAGCAGTAAAACAAATAATGCATTTTGATTTATACACAAGCTCTGTTCATTCACTTTATTACCAATCACTCTCACATGCAAATCCTCTAATTACATTCCATTCTATTTACAGCCACTGTATCTATTCTTTACATACATATATACACAAGCTGCAACATACTTTTTTTTTCCTTCCTTTTGATGCTTTTAACAAGTACCCTCCACAAAACTTTACCTAAGCATGGAAGTATGAAATGGTAACCATGAAAAACTATATAGGATTAAAATACTTAATTCGTTTGTGCTTTCATCTGCAGGTATGCAAAAGAAAGTGATATGAAAAGTCTATGTGATTGATGGCTTAACTTTGAAGGGATGCCACCCACATCAACAGTTGCCAGTAACTCTATTCTTAGTACAAATAGCATGCAAGTCACATTTATGTCAGGCTGTTTCTTGGGTAGACAAGCGCTGTACTGTGTTGATCTTCTTGTTTACAGAGAACTAATGCCCCTCAGGTTTCTTTTGGTTTTGTTTTCATTTTTTTTCCTTTAATTTTCTAAGGTAGGATAAGATATGAACTGACACAGTGAGAAACTTCATCTTAGTAAAACACTCTTCCAAGTCAGCTGAGAGTCAATCTTTTTAAGAACGGACTACTTGACACATCCGTGGCCAGGAATGAATTCTTTACACACAGGGGTGTCCACTTGAAAAATCAGGCAATAAATATGAAGCTAAATGCTCTCCTTCAATGTAAAGGAGCAACAACTCAAATATTAAAATACCAGGTCCTTCTTTGCTTTGTGTTGTTATTACTGGCAAATACATACATCTTGGATATATAAACTGAAAAGGACAGTACAGCTTACTGGTCCTATTCTTTTTGCTAATGAAGGTCTGTTCTCTAGTAGATATTCAGAAAATTGATGATCTCATGTTGAAAGAGTAGTTGATGGATCTTTCATTTTTCAACCATGCTGATGGAAAATTATTTTATGACAGTGAACACGAAGCATTACTGAGTAAGCTGAAACAAACATAGATTTATGAACTATTTTTAAAATGCCTATTAATAAACTGATTTTTTTTAGAAGCCATCTATCCAAGTATTTATGCAGCCACACTGTAGAACTGAAATAAAAATGCAGTCTATAGAGACATAAACAATCTTAGCTTTCCCCTGGTATCCTGCTTTTACTGCTATAACAGTATGGTAAGGTGTGTAACACTGCAGGCTGATGGGCTTCAGAGTCTGTGCAGTAACAAACTTGGGCTTTTGCAAATCTTAAAAAAACCTCCACTGTACAGTGACATCACTCATACTGTGAACAGCTGAAACATTTATTCACAGTAAATTTTCCATGCATTCCTTCTGACAGCTCAGATAAGCCTGCAGGAGCTATGGTACACTGTGTGGCACTACACATACGAATAGCCTGCTTCTCATTTCTAATGCTGCCATTTCACATGTTGCTTCATTATTTAAAAAAAGTACCTCTATCAACGAGGCTTATGCAAACTGCATACAACAAATAAGGTACTTGTTGAATTAATTTAATTCACCAATGTAGTTGCTGTTCTGTTCTGTTCTGTTCTGTTCTGTTCTATTCTATTCTATTCTATTCTATTCTATTTTCTCAGTGATTCCTTTTAGAATTTTAAAATGTTATCCTGTAATTTGTTCATGAATTTTTTTCTTAGTCTTGCTTTTCTATTTGTGCTGCAGTTACTGTCATATTCAGTCATAAATTTAAACAAGTTTATCCAAATGTCAGTTGAAAATACTTCTGTAAAGAGCATGCCCCTTTCAGCCCAAGACATGCATACATAAGCGCTCTTCATAGTTTTCCCATTGCGGCTCTTGTATTTCTCACATTTGTAGCACAGTGCCTCTCAGCTACTCCTTTATTCTCCAGGCACTAGCTGGCTTGCTCTGCAGTTCACCCACTAGCATCACCTTGAGCTTGGACTAACAGAGCAGATGAAGGTTTGCCTTCCATGCTGGTAGCAGCCCTGCCAGGGATCTAGGTCTTCCCAGTTGCAGGCTCACACTCCAGCTCTCTCCCTCTTTCTCCCTCCCTCCTGTACTCGCTCCCTCCCTTCCTCACTCTCCACACACCAGCACAAACTTGTAAGGTCCCATGTCCCCATGTGCAAATTCAAGAACCTCACATCAAGCATTCTTACCAGATGTTATTTAACCTGATTGTAGAACCTCCAATGGTAAGAGGTTTAAAGCCCTCTTGGATAACCTATTCCAGCATGTAACTGTTCAGTTGTTAGGATTATATTATTTTCCCCTGCAAAACCTAAGGTGTTGGGGTTATTTTTTTTTGTTTTGTTTTGTTTTGTTTATTTTAAATTTAAATAAAGAATGACATTATATGAAATCTAGCAATCTAAATTAATTAACACTTCCATCTGCAACAGACACAGAAAACAATTATTTTCCTTTTCCTACAGTCTTTTTTTGGATATTTGAGGATTCTTACCATTTGTTTTCCCAGTAACTTTTTTTCTTCTGACTAACCAAGGACAATGGTTTCAACATTTCTTTTCAGAAAATTTTTCCCAAAGTCCTTATCCTTCTTGTTAGCTCTTCTGGATCCTTCCAAACAGTCTGTATCATTTTTTGAGTACCAAGAACCTGACACAATACTCAAGCTGAGGATACACCAAGGTCAAATAATGTAGAAAGATTGTATCATGTATCTTATAGCTACTTACTGAAAGATTTCGGCAGGGAAAATGTTCCTCTGTATCACTTCTAATAGTGTCCTAGCTATCCTTCAATCACCATTATATTTTAAATTTTTACTCTATGAAGTTATTCAAACTCTGTATCATACAGAGTACAGATTATATATATTTTTGTTTTAAACAATAACTTTCAACTTAGGATATTATTAGTAAAATGTAGCATCTTGGAAGATATTTATACAGATGTGGCAAGAGGTGACTTTTGTGTTCTAATTCACATATGTAAGTCATACCGCCTTCTAACCAATTAAATGTCTTTTCAACTGATGAAGAGAACTACATACTTCTAGGATGCTGTAGACTTTCCAATGAGATGAAAAGTGACAGAAGTACCCATTTCCCCTCAACAAACCATAAAAGGAGTCGAGACTGACTAGCACAGACGCAGAAGGGTCTATTTAAATAGACGGACATATATAAGTAACACAATTTCAGAAGACAAAAACTTTCTAGAAGAGTAGAAAAAAAGTGTTTCAGAGTAAAAAATGTAAGCTATGCTAAAAGGCTTATGTTTTTAAGGATTTGGATGTTCCACTGATGCATCCATTTGGGCATAAAAGAGAACAGATTTTAGGCTTTTAAACTTTTTTTCCCTTGGCATTGCTAATAGGCATTTTCTAAAGCCTTTCAAAAGATGACACTCTCCTAAGTAAAACAAGCAAATGCAGAAGAGGCAAGGAGCTCTCATAGCTAAATTATTAAATTAAATAATTTAAATTGGTAATCAACTAGGTCATGTTAAAATTTGTAAAACGGAAGAAAGTTGAGCCATACAGTTCTAGAAAAAACACAGAAAAAAGAAACTATGAGCTTCATTTGCTAAAACACAGTTTATTAATAGCAGCAGGCTGGAGATCAGTGTTAGTCTTTCATTCCTTGAGATCCAGTAAAAATTAATTTATATGGAAATAATAATTTTTTTCTTTTTTTTTTTAACAATGCTCATCAAAGACTACTAAATGAAAAAAGTACAGGATTGTGGCCTAATGGCTATCACCAAGTTTTTCTTTATAAACAGGGTTTGAATTTCTTCAGGAAATTCTGAAGTGATAAATACTATACATCTGTTATTCCAAGTAAAAATACACCTGCTGCCCAACCAAGGCATGGACCAGTGCATGCTAAAGCCACTGGTAATTGCCCTTTCCATATTAATGGGGCATTTGTGCACTTGTCTGATTTAACTTCAAATACTTGCAATAACTAAGACTGAGCTGGTTGTCTAGATTTTCCTTCTAACCAACTATGAAAACTAGATACTTCTAGGATGCTTTAGACATTTCAATGAAATCAGAAATCATAGAAATACCCATTTCCCTGAACAAACCATAAAAGGATTTGAGGTTGACTAGCACAGAGACAGAACGGTGTATTTGAACAGATGAATCCCAACCTCACCAATGAGGTTAACTAGGTACCAGTAACTGACAGAGCATAAAAGTTAGTAACAAATATTAGGAATTCTAAAATATGAATGTGATGCTTTAGTCTTTAGGTTCAGTGGTATTTTAGCCTATGTCAATTTTTCAGGCAATCGAGATGACTCTGTGTCAGGGTCCATCCTCTCCATCATTTCACACTCAGTGTGTCAATATTATGTAATATTTAGTAGTGATCACACAATTTCTTCAGTCCACTGATAAATTTTCATTAATGTACTGCAGGCAGATCATATAAAGACCCACCACCACAACCATGATTATCTAACAACACCTTTTTTACTATTCTACCTCCCTGGAACAGCTAAGAAGGTCTGAAAGGTCAATAGCTGAGTTCTACAGGAATACTGTAGAACAATTTCTCTTCCACAGCAGCAGTGGACAAAAGTTCTTGCCACAGAGTACAGGAATCTCAGCGAAGGAGGGCACCTGGTTGAGAAAAAGGGATCTAACCCATTGGTTGAGACCTACCTTGACGCTGAAATTGCTTTGCTCTCTTGCAGGATGCTCCAAGAACACTCCCACCACAGAGAGGAACTTCAAAGATGGAAAGAGACAGGCAAGTGATGGCAGTGGAAAGATTTAGCTATTAGACACATATGTAATTAAGTTTGTGACATCTGAGAGGACACAGATTAACTTGTCTGCTAGGTGTAAAGATTACATAGGTCTTCTAACATGTCTAGAAAGCTGGGAGGTGCAGGGGAGGACTCAGTAGGCATACTTCATGTTGCTATCAGTGCTGTAGCAAAGTGCAGGAGGGATGCTCTGGTGGTTGACTCATGCCTTCAGGGGCAGAAGGCAGAAGTCCAGGATCTCTATTTTCCATCTTCTCAATTAAGACTGAATTATTGTTCTGGTTTCGGCTGGGATAGAGTTAATTTTCTTCCTAGTAACTAGTATAGTACTGTGTTTTGGATATAGGATGAGAATAATGTTGATAACACACTAATGTTTTAGTTGTTGCTGAGCAGTGCTTACCCTAAGTCAAGGACATTTCAGCTTCTCTCACTGCCCTACCAGGTGCACAAGAAGCTGGAAGGGGACACAGCCAGGACAGCTGACCCAAATTACAGAATCACAGAATGATAGGGGTTGGAAGGGACCTCTGGAGATCATCTAGTCCAACCCCCCTGCCAGAGCAGGTTCACCTCGAGAAGATTGCACAGGAATGCATCCAGGCCAGTTTTAAATATCTCCAGATAAGGAGACTCCACAACCTCTCTGGGCAGCTTGTTCCAGTGCTGTGCCACCCTCAAAGTAAAGAATTTCCTCTTCATGTTTAGATGGAACTTCCTATGATCAAGTTTGTGCCTGTTACATCTTGTCCTGTCAAATTGGCCAAAGGGATATTCTACACCATATGACGTGATGCTGAACAAAAAAGAGGGGAGGGGGGCGGGGGGCATGGCCGTTGCTCGGGAATGGGCATTGGTCAGTGGGTGGTGAGCAATTGCATTGTGCATCACTTGTTCTGCATGTTCTTTTATCATTTATTTTTTTTTCCCCTGTCCTATTAAACTGGTTTTATCTCAACCCACGAGTTGTACTTTTTCTCCGATTCTCTCCCCCATCCCACTGGGGGAGGCGGGGAGTGAGCCACTGGCTGTGTGGAGCTTAATTGCCGGCTGGGGTTAAACCACGACAATTATTAATGTCTTCATTCAAGTAAAATCAAATAAAATATATCTAATAACAGGCTTAGGTCTGAAAGGAAAGTTCAGTTCCAAGAGAAGATGGCAACTTGTGCCAAAGGCAAGAGTTGCATAGATTTTGAATTGCATTCACTCAGGAATCCAAAATACTGTGATGTTTTACAGTAATGTAAATAATACTAACAGGTTATGAGATTAAGGAACACACACACACATAAAGAGACAACAACTGAAGATTTATATGTCACATGCGGTAAAACAAGGGACAGAATACTAGAAACAGAGGACAATCTGTAGACCCGATTTGATCTAACCATTTCCCTTGGGCAGCTACTACTCATGAAATGATAAGCCAAGAACATTGTTTTCCAGAAGCAGCAGTAGCTGCTACAGGAGTAGTTGAGAAGAAAAACACAGCACAAAATTACAATAAACACAGCAGGGTTATTATACAGGACTTAAACACAGCAAAGAGGTATGAATTTTGTTAAATTGCTTAGCTCATTTTGTTCACTTGTATTTAAGTCTTCACTCTGTCAATAATAAACTCAAAATATAGCAACCAGTTTAGTCAGAAAGAAATTGACTGGGCTGGAAGTGAAAGTCAGAGTATGAAAGGATATGAAATTGGAGAAAAATAAATGAACTGTACTCTCTCCTTCTATCCACTTTTTTTCTGTTTCCATGAATTAGTACAGTAAAATCTTATTATTAAGGACTGGATTTTCAAAACTGTGTTTTCTTAAAGTTGTTTCCCTTTGATACTAGGGACAACTAAAAGCATAACTTGAAGGAGCACTCCATCTTTTCATACAGCAAAATCTTAGGATTCCTCTCATTCTGCAGTCCAGAAAATGGATTAATGACAGAAGTTAAGAAATACTGCAAATTGAATATGACAGCTTATGATTGTATTATAAAGAATAAACACTAGTTTATAATTTCAAGTGTCGTAGTTCTTCATCAGGGTAAAAGACAGCAGCCTCTGTTATGCTTTTAAAATATTGTCAGTATTTCTTAAACATGCTACAAAAGGGCGGTTTTACTCCAAAATTGCAGCTCTCCTTTCTTCCTTTTACCTCACTGGTTCTCACAGGCAGCTGTATCAGATTGGGAGCCACCTACTTTTTCAGACATCAGTGTAGCTATCCTGATGCACATCAGCTGAGTATTTGGGCATTACCATTAACAAGAATTTTCTTTTCCCAGGGAAAACACCTAACATGCTTTCTCTGAATGTACTTGTTGGTTTTCTTCTTTTTCCTTTTCCTTTTTTTTTTTGTAATACAACAGTTTATGTTATTATGCATTTTTTACAGCCTGGGCTCTGTTTTCCTTCAACTTGTAACAGCCACAACACACAATTACAGAGTATTTGTATACCTGTGGAACTAGCCATTGTAACCACCAATAAACCACCAAAAAACCTGACTCTATACTGCAGGTATGACATCATTATAAATGCATAATAAACATTCATTTATTAAACTACACACTTACCTAAACATGTGAGTTTAATCTTTTCACAAACTCAGAAATACTTGATTTCACAAAGCTGTATGTGAATTACTGTTTTCTTGTACCTTGCCTTTGAGTTCTCTGTTTAATTCAAATCAGCAAACAAACTGTAGTTCTGCAGTGGTATATGTTAAAAACATTATGAAGGCAATGTAAATGGAAATAACCTTAGAGTTCCCTCTCTTCTATAGTATTCATCTTTATAGTCTGCACCCTGCCTCCTTTGACTGCACAGTTTACTCCTTTTTCTTCAGTAGATTTCATGCCCCCACCTCCCCAAATGTCTGGTTTTGCTTTATGTGGTCTACCTGAGGAGGGTAACTTTTCAGAAGAAATGTTTTATCTGAGGATATATTTTCAAGGAAAAATACTCTGAAAAGTGACAAGTGTTATCTTTTGGAAAAAATTCCATTAAGGATACAAAGTAAATGTAGTTCCCAAATAAAGAGAAGAACATTTTCAGATGGAAGGCTTTAAAAATAAGTAAATCTGCAGTTCCATGTCATGGAATTTTTTTTCTTTTTTACATTCTGTTAAAAGTTTTCCAATTTGCTGTATCATTATTGTGGTAAGTGTCAAATAAATTATTAATACTCGCCACTCGCTTCAGTGTTGTTTTCAGTAATTTAAAACATTTCCGTCAAACTGTTCATTTTAAATGCAAATATTATCAATTTAATTAATACTAGAAGATTGGCTACTCTTTCTGAATACAAAAAATATGACACATACGTACCCACTATAATAATAATAAAAAGTTCCAGAATGAGGACAGGTTTCCTGCTTAACTATTCTGTGTCTCACTTTCCTTTTTTGACATGTGACAATCCACACTAGTTCAGCCTGAGATAAGGTATAAAAATATGAAAGCAAGCCCTATATATTGCAATATAAAAGGATCTTAAAAGAACACTAATAATATTGGAACTTACACATTCAAAATGGCCATATAAATTGAAAACATGATTAATATATCAAAGATAATCACAATTTCTCAGTTTTTAGCATGGAAATATACCAAAGCTTTCACAGTAATAAGCAACAGTGTTCATGAAGTGTTTGAACAAATACGGATGCCTGTAATTGCCTGTAAGAAATACAGCCAAAACCTGGTGTAAAGGAAAAGGACATGGTTTAGATTAAAAAATAAAAAAAAAATTAAAATAAAGACTTAAAAACGGAGAAATCTCAAAATGCCATGCTGCTTCATCCTGGTAAATAAATTTAAATAGCAAATAAACTTTAGTAAACCAACATTTAGATAAATTCATTTCAAAATGGAGTTTAACATTTTCTTACATACTGCAGTAATGTCTTCTGGAATAGCAAAGAGCCAAAGAGGCACTGAACCAATCACTGAATACGCCTCCTGTACTCAGATTCATCTATATACACAAACATCTGAATCTGCTACACTAAAGAGGAAAAGAAAAAAAAAAAGAAAAAAAAAAATGTAAGTGCTATTCCACTCTCCAACAGCAGGAGAAAGAGCAGTTCTCTGGAAGACACCTGTAGCCACAATTCTGTATTTGGTATTTGCACAGGATTTCAAAAGTAAGGCGAGTTCATGGCTGACAGAAAGGTTTGATTTGGCTCTGGTTTGTACTGGTGCAATACTTACTATTTAACACATAAGCTAGGGTTTTGTCAGTATAACATCCCCCTCCCCGCCGCTGCCCTGTTTGCACATCCCAAAATAATGAGGTTTCTTCATCAACGTGCAATGATAGCAGGCAAAATCACTGAGGATCAAAGTGCTCCACAGCAGAGGGGAAGATTTTCATCATGTTACAGGTATCAATACCAAATGTATCCTCTATTATGTAAAGATAATTTGGCAAAAGTTCAAACACAACAGCATTTACATCTTTACATTAATGAGATAAGAATTAACAAAGTGGCAAGCTAAAGACACACGTATCTCCACATTAAACTACAAAAAAACCCTGAATATCCAAGTTGTTAATTGTTTTTCATTGGTCTCATTAGATTTATGAGACTACCAGACATTCACCAGTCTCATTAAGAAGAAGAGTCCTAAGGTGAAATGACCTACTATTAACATAAAACATGAATGATGAAGATGATAGCTGACACAAGGATTTACTGGAACATTTGTACCATGAATAATTAAGAGCAAATATTGTAAAATCAGAATAGTCAGACCGTGCTTATGATATATTAGCATGACTCCATTGGCTTTAGTAGTAGTGTGGGGTTTTTTCCTATTTGTCCATGTGAAAAGGAAACCAAGTCAAGTATTTTTAGTGCAAGAATAATAAAACCATTCTGTACTTGACACAAAAAAACACAAAACTGATAGTAAGTGAGAATGATGATGTGCGAACACATTTTCCAAGAAATCAATAATCAGTGTGTTTTTAAAATGTCACATGAAATCTCTACCTGGTTAAGGTATCATTTATGTAACCTACTGTATCATCCAACCATACTGAAACATTTCATGAACTTCTGAGACCTGAAAAAGTATATAAGTGTTCATCACCAAAGACGCATTATACACTAATGAATGTCATGTCCAACTAAGATCAATTCTGGAGACAGAATATTTGAATTATTAATAACAAAAGGGGAGAATTGATATAACTTGCTCAACAAAAAATGTACAGAAATTGTCAACAATAATGCACAAGGTAAGTGTCTGCATTAAAATGATGGATGATTTCATGGGCCAACCCACGTTACACAACCAACACAACAGTGTTCACTCACACAGCAGTAATGAAAAAGGAGTACCTGGATTTTGGCTATGCATTAAATATACTTCCAGTCATCAGAGGATAAGAGTATGTCAGAAAATAAGACACCAAAACATTTGGTATGACACACAGCCCACTTCATGACCCTAAGTGAAGAAACCCAGAAACAGGGACAAGAAAATTTTTGGTTCCAGTGACTTTTTTCTTTTGTACCAGATCTGACAGGCAAGATTTTTGTAAAGGTACATGGTCTAAAAAAAAAAAAAAAAAAAAAGAGAATATAAATTTCAAAGAAAGGTATTGCTTACATAAGGGAACATGTCTCTAGTCTCACAGACCAACAAATTACAGATATTATAATGAAATACTTCAATTCTACTTCAGCTAAGATCATCATTCATTATTTCATTTTGTCTTGCCTAGACTAATGCAGTAATTTCTTTCACAGTTTCTTAAAATCCCATTTTTTTAATGCAGACACCTGAAATATACACAGTTCATATCCATCCCCAAGATAATTCTTACTCTTCTTCAACATCACATTGAAAACAGTTTTTGTCCTTGCAATCCTGAAAATAACAGATTCCTAACTTTCTCAAAAAGTTACATGAGTTGTTTTTTCTACCTTCCTATTTGCCGAACCCTCTTTTTATTCTTTCATATGGTCATCCTGTTACTGGTAATATCCGATGTGCCATCCTTTTGAAATAGCATTTGTTATATGCTAATAGCGTGCTATAGCATGCTTCTGTACCTCATGCTTCTTAATTTTATAACACATGAATAGTGTTTCATCTCCTATTTGTAATGAAGAAGGCAGAAAATTCTAAGCCTGATGTACAAAAAAATATTTTTCTCCTTTTCCTGGAAAGACATCAGGACTGTGTATATGTATGAAGTGCAGGAGTTCACATGTGTTACACTCCAGATTGCAACAGTTAAAATAGTCCAGTTGCATTATCTTAATCCATTTCATATACATTAGGGCATTAGCCAACATAGCCACAGGCTGGTATTAAAACTGAGCACCCATACAACTGTTCACAAGATCAGGGTTTTATCTTGGTGTTGCAGAAATTAATATACACAGTCAATAACAAAATGGGAAAAACTACATCTATCAGTTCAAATAGGTCTAGGATACATAAGTCATGAACTATGATTGTGTATTACTAATAATCAGAGCTGTTGTTGAATGAATTTGTTGATTTATTCTATCATGCTGAGTATAACTGTAACACACAATCTCATTCGAAAGAGTAGCTCCAGATAGAGATTTCATAGTGGATATGATAATCGCATTATATTGTATTGAACAGAATGACTGGAGATATAAACAGGAAAGTTACTGAAACTGGGATCCAAGATATTACAATGTATCAGTAATTCAAGCATTTATTTTTCACACATAGTGCAAATTTCTTTTTATAAACCAAACCATTTCTTTAGAAGTTTTAAGATCCTAGTATAAAGGATCTTAAATCTCTATATGAGATTTTCCTGTGTGCCTTCATAAGTGCAGCATTCTTTTTGACACTGAAAAAAAAAGAGTAATATTGTTGAATGCCTAAATGCAGCTCCAGTTCAGATACACATACGTAACTGTTATTTTCATTTAACTGCAGACAAACAAAGCGTTCTTTTACATGGTAGAAATCCTTAGAAAATCAAGATACTGCAGAAAGAACAGTTTCTCTTTCGGTGTCAGCATCATTTAGCTTGCTTTGCTGGCATGCAATGACAATTGCACCTCATCTTTCCAGGAATGCTCATCTTCCAGATAGAGGAAGCAGTGTGTAATGTGATTCAAAAGTTCACCATGTGCCGATGAAGAGCACGTAATATAGACTTGTAGGCATAAGCCTATAGACTTATAATGTATTACATGGAAACAGCTAATTTTTCCACAGACATCCATTGATATATCTATTCTATTATTATAGAAGACACTAGCAAAAGCTAGTTAAATGATAGTTTAGATTTCGATGTTATTTAAGAAAAACAAAAAGAAGTGGTCTAAACTAGTGTCCTTCCTGTTTTCTTCTCTTTGACAGTGGCAGGAGAGATCCTTTGAGCATCTCAGGCTTTGAGCAAGTTCACGCTTTGGCAGAGTTTGTCAATTGCTTAGATTTATCTCCAAGATTTCCAGAGTTGACCTACTGCTGTTTCTCAGTCATGTCATACGTAAAGGTCTCCAAGAATAGCCTTTTGTAGATCTGCTCAATAGTAAGGCTATGGAACTCAAAATTACTAAATGTCTGTAAAAACCTAAAACTGGGACTCACCATTTCCTCCTTACTGGTCAAATAAGTGACAACAATTATTGTACTGTTCTAACTCTGTTATACAGCTTCAGCACAATGGCTTAGCACTTATGTTTTGCCCTTTTTAACATGGCTGGAGCCCACTCAGGAAATCTAGTAAAAATATTTTTAAAAGTTCCTTTGAGCATATGCAAATGGGGTTCTTCAGAGGCTCAGAACTCTGTCAAACCTTCATGTAACCTTACTATGAAAACAAAATCTGTCTTTTTAGCTCCCGAAATATCTTCCTCCCAATTGCCACACTCTCCCTTCAAACCAGAAATGGTTACAAAATGCAAAAAATAATACTAAAAAATTAATTTCCTTCCCTGGTCACATTCTTACAAACTGCTTTTGCTGAGCTAACATAATCACCAGACATAACACTAGTTACAGCAAGATCATTTCAGCTTAAATAATAAAAACTAGCAAAGTCTATATGCCTTATAATGAAAACTGTTACTCAACCTTGACTATAGGCATTGCTATTAGCTCTGCCCAGAATATATTAAAAATCCTCGAACTTCTGAAAGCTAGTATTTTCTTCCAGTTAGCAGAATTTGTGCCCTACATAATCATAATCAGCAGTCTAACCTACCACCCGACAATTGCAATTTCTAACTTTTAACATGTTACTTTTTATGTTCTGTTCTCAGTACTACACCCACATTTCCAACAAGCAGAAGAGCAAAATAAGATTATTACATACTACCTCATAAACAGTTACTGAATCACGGAACATAAACTATCAATATATATGGAAATGGATTGTCTAAACTGACAAGTAGCAAAACCAATATATTCAAAAGACAAAATATGAGTTTAGTTGAAAAATTTCAGTAGAAATTGTTTTTCAAAGATAAATCCAGTTTCCTCACATACAAGGGGGTTTGTGTGCTTTTTGTTGGAGAGGAGTGAGGGAGGCAGTTGAGCAGGAAAAGTAATTCCTCCTCACTTTTCCACTAGACAGGAATCCCTTAACTTAGAGTAAACTATCTAAAAAACATTGTGACTATCAACCGGAACAGTGATTCTTGCAAACCAGAGGTCTGATGTCAAAACAGAGGTGCCTCATTTCATTATTCCCTAACTGAAACTTTATACCTACTAAACACATTAGTGACAAATTCATCTTGATTCAAAAAAACAATAAAAATGTCATTTTTCACCATTTCTTGTAAGACAGGTATTCAAATTATCCTCAGCACTAATCAGTTATTTTCAGTTAAAACTAATAATAAAAATACTCCATAATGATAATAAAAAATACTCCATAATGACACTTTAAATATGTTATCATATGATATGGTAACATATCAAAGGTGGCAGGATCAATAGCCCAACTAAAGTGCATCTACACCAACGCATGCAGCACGGACAACAAACAGAAGGAGCTGGAAGCCACTGTCCAGCAGGAAAACTATGACAAAGGGGCCATCACGGAAACATGGTGGGACAACTTGCACAACTGGAGTGCTGCACTGGAAGGCTACAAACCCTTCAGAAGGGACAGGCAAGGAAGGAGAGGCAGTGGGGTAGCCCTGTATGTCAAGGAGTGTTTTGACTGTCTAGAGGTTAACAATGGTGATGATAGGGTTGAGTGTCTGCGGGTAAGAATCAGGAGGAAGGCCAACAAGGCAGATATCATGGTGGGAGTCTGTTATAGACCAACCAGGCAGGATGAGGAGACAGACGAAATACTCTATAAGCAGCTGGGAGAAGTCTCACAATCGCTAGCCCTTGTTGTCATGGGGGACTTCAACTTACCAGATGTCTGCTCAAAATACAGTATGGCAGAGAGGAAACAGTTTCGGAGGTTCCTGGGGTGTGTGGAAGGTAACTTCCTGACACAGCTGTGGAGTGAGCCAACTAGGGAAGGCACCCCACTGGACCTGTTGTTTGTGAACAGAGAAGGCCTTGTGGGGGATGCAAGGCTGGGAGGCCATCTTGGGCACAGTGATCATGAAATGACAGAGATTTCGATTCTCAGAGAAGTAGGGAGGGGGGTCAGCAGAACTGCTACCTTGGGCTTCCGGAGGGCTGACTTTGCCCTGTTTAGGAGCCTGGTGGACAGAGTCCCTTGGGAGGCAGTCCTGAAGGGCAAAGGAGTCCAGGAAGGCTGGACACTCTTCAAGAAGGAAGCCTTAAAGGCGCAGGAGGAGGCCATCCCCATGTGCCAGAAGACGAGCCGGTGGGGAAGAAGACCGGCCTGGCTGAATAGAGAGCTTTGGCTGGAACTCAGGAAAAAAAAGAGAGTTTATGACCTTTGGAAGAAGGGGCAGGCAACTCAGGAGGACTACAAGGATGTCGTGAGGTTTTGCAGGGAGAAAATTAGAAGGGCCAAAGCCCAACTAGAACTTAACCTGGCAACAGCTGTAAAAGACAACAAAAATGTTTCTATAAATATGTTAGCAACAAATGGAGTACTAAGGAGAATCTCCATCCTTTACTGCATGCAGGGGGAAACATAGTGACAAAGGCTGAGGAAAAGGCTGAGGTACTTAATGCCTTCTTTGCCTCAGTCTTTAATGGTAAGACCAGTTGTTCTCTGGGTACCCAGCCCCCTGAGCTGGAGGATAGGGACAAAGAGCAGAATGAAGTCCCCACAATCCAAGGGGAAATGATTAGCAACCTGCTACACCACTTAGACATCCACAAGTCTATGGGACCAGATGGGATCCACCCAAGGGAGCTGGCAGAAGTGCTCACCAAGACACTTTCCATCATCTACCAGCAGTCCTGGCTAACCGAGGAGGTCCCAGTCGACTGGAGGTTAGCAAAAGTGACGCCCATCTACAAGAAGGGCCAGAAGGAGGATCTGGGGAACTACAGGCCTGTCAGCCTGACCTCAGTGCCAGGAAATATTATGGAACAGATCATCTTGAGTACCATTACATGGCATGTATGGCGCAACCAGATGATAAGGCCCAGTCAGTACGGGTTTATGAAAGGCAGATCCTGCTTGGCTAACCTGATCTCCTTCTATGACAAGGTGACCTGCTTAATGGACGAGGGAAAGGCTGTGCATATAGTCTACCTAGACTTCAGTAAAGCCTTTGACACTGTTTCCCACAGCATTCTCCTTGAGAAACTGACTGCTCATGGCCTGGACGAGCACACTCTTCGCTGGGTAAAAAGCTGGCTGGATGGCTGGGCCCAAAGAGTTGTGGTGAATGGAGTTAAATCCAGTCGGCGCTGGTGACAAGTGGTGTTCCCCACAACTCGGTACTGTGTTTAATATCTTAATCAATGATCTGGATGAGGGGATTGAGTGCACCCTCAGTAAGTTTGCAGACAACACCAAGTTGGGTGGGAGTGTTGATCTGCTTGAGGGTAGAAAGGCTCTGCAGAGGGATCCGGACAGGCTGGATCGATGGGCTGAGGCCAACTGTATGCGTTTCAACAAGGCCAAGTGCAGAGTCCTACACTTGGGTCACAATAAGCCCATACAGTGCTACAGGCTTGAGGAAGAGTGGCTGGAAAGCTGCCTGGCAGAAAAGGACCTGGAAGTGTTGGCTGACAGCCGGCTGAAGATGAGCCAGCAGTGTGCCCAGGTGGCCAAGAAGGTTAACAGCATCCTGGCAGAAACAGTGTGGCCAGCAAGAGTAGGGAAGTGATTGTACCTTTGCACTCAACACTGGTGAGGCCGCACCTCAAATACCGTGTTCACTTTTGGACCCCTCACTACAAGAAGGACATTGAGGTGCTGGAGCATGTCCAAAGAAGAGCAACGAAGCTGGTGAAGGGTCTGGAGCAAAAGTCTTATGAGGAGCTGGGATTGTTTAGCCTGGAGAAGAGGAGGCTCAAGGTAGACCTTATCACCCTCTACAACTACCTGAAAGGAGGTTGTAGAGAGGTGGGTGCTTGCCTCTCGTCCCAAGTGACAAGTGATAGGACAAGAAGAAATGGCCGCAAGTTGCATCAGGGGAGGTTTAGATTGGGTATTAGGAAAAACAAAGAAAACAAACCTCCACATAAAGACAATAAAGTACAGTTAGATGCTGTGCTGTTGCTTCAGTCATTTCTGATTTCAGTCCTGAAAGGTTAGCCTTCAGAAGTTTAATACATATTTCACTGAATAGTAAAAGAAAATCTCTTTGAAATGAACAGAGTTTGATCAGATTTTCTAAAACTGATTTATATTATCTCTAAGTCACTGAAGCAGCCCATCACTGAGCAATGAAAAAGTAACAATGCCATCATATTATAATCTGGATTGCACTATGGTCTACTAAGGTCCACTAAGCCATTCTCTCAGAACAGTAACACAATTATATCTATATACATATGTATGTATAACACATATGCATATATATATGACTTCCCTGCCATTTGATGTATGGGTGTTTCAGTGTCCATGCTGTAAGAAAGTGGCCAGCAGACGGAAATGCTAACATAGAATCACAGAATCATGGAATCATTTAGGTTGGAAAACACCTTTAAGATCATCGAACATGTCTGTCTCTTTCCACTTTGACTAGTCAAAAAGAGAAATGCCAAGAAAGCCTTTTTCTATTCTTCTGTTCATTATGTACCATGCAGGGTCTGTGAGCAGAGCATGTCCGCAGCAGCCCACAGCTGCAGGGAACACCAGTTCAAAGGCTGGCTGCTCTCTTCATGAGTCCCATGCCTGAGACGGCACAGCTGCCCTCAGCCCCTGCTTGCTCCTGAGGACCGGAAGCATTTATATGTGGGCAGGGGACACTGGTGGGTTAGAATATGCTGGACTGCCCTTCTGTACAAGTAAATTGAGCAAGCCCCTAAGAAGGTCCCAGATAGAAAGTGAATTGAGCTAATTATGGCACTACAGAGGCAGGTGTTCCAATATCCTCTTGAGCCACAGGCAGCTTGCAGCACAGCCAACATCATGGGCTGGCTTTTACAAGTACCACAAAAGCTGCAAGTACCGAAAAAAACCATCTGGCTGGATATTCTGCCAAGTAATACTCCTGTAATAAAAAAATACTTTCCTCTATATGTTTGCGACAATGAGTACTTCAATTCGTTTGTTCTACAGGGAGGAGTTATCTGTCATACAACACATGGTGCAAAATTCTTAACTGTAGATAAAAATAGATAGTAATGCAATGAAAAGGTGAGGTAGATTAAAAACTCCTAGCACCTAACATGAGTTTAAAAGCACTGCTCCTTTTTTTACCTATTACTTCTTATGCTCTTCCCGTGTCGTACAGCCCTAGTAAAAATGAAATTTTCACTAATAATTTAGGATCTTTTAAGTAAAATAGCTGACTTGAGCGAAAATGTAAAGGACATTTGGTTTTGATTTGTTATTCTGCTTCTGCCCAGGAATATGTGTCAGCAGCTACATGAATCACTTTTAATTTCAAGGCCTTGAAATTCACCCTGAGGACTCCTGTCAGAAAGAAAGGATCTTCAGAGTCAAAAAAAGAAAATATTAAAAACACGGAAACATTGTGGCTGTCATCTGGCAACAGCTGTTAGTTGTATTATTAATCGAAAATGAATCAAGAAGAAAAAAATCTTACTAGGTTTTGACAAGCAGCCTAATGCAGTGCTCGGTGAATGCAGTAGATATCCCACAACTAAGGTTTGTGGAGGTTAGAGCATTCCTAAAGTCTTGCCAGGGAGCCTCTACTCCATGGAGGACTAAATGCCTCTGAATTCAGATTAAACCACGTTCAAATGAAAGATATCTGTGGGTCTTTCACCTCTTGTATGTTTAGCTGATCAAGACAAACATAGTCAATTTCAAGAGCAGATAGGTGGTAATGGGTATCTGACATATAAACCAGTGAAAAATTACTGTCCCTGGAGGCTACTCCTACAAGAAACAATAAATTAATTACTCCTCGTATCTTTAAAGAACAATACATCCTGAGAGAAGCACATGGATGGTAAATATGTATCACCTTCTCTTCAAGTGAAGCCAAAAAGTCACAGTCTAATCATCTATGTTTGAATTTTCATTTTTTTTAAGATTTCATCTTGCATCTGCTCTTTGAAAAGAAGCAACTCCAGAAATTATTGTTTCAAAAGTTTTTAAAATTATCAGATGTTGATTTTATGTACATTTGCTTCATTTGTTTCAGCAGTTCAGATTAAAAAAAAATCCACTTGCAAGATCTTTACCATGGAAATACTACCAGGGAAAAAGAAGGTTCTACCTGAAGGTAAGCGGAAAGACAGAATTTACAAGCATCATGAATAACCAAAAGTTATGTCAAGAAACAGTATTTTAAAAACAATTACACAAGCCAAATTCAATCACACTAAACATGTACTTCATATTACATTGCACTCGCTCTTAGTTTCTTGACTTAGTAAGATAACAGCTGAACATGGAGATGGTGTCTCAAAACAAACAAATGTACACGTTGAATATGAAATGAATGTTTTCTGTACTTTAATGTACAACTATGTTAAAATAATTAACAATAGTGTAGTGTAACAGTAGTCTACCACATTCAGAAAAAAATGTATTTTTCCAGTAATTTTTTTCACCTTCTTTCATCTTTTGTGATAGTTTACAGATGAGATTTTTACATTACCAATTTATGTATCTATAAGTAATCATTTGTCATGGCAGCGATTACACAAAATAATTTGCAGATACACCTGATAGCATTTTGTAATGCATTGCATTATATTTATTACCTTAGTATACCTTGCAACTGTTGCTTTACCAGAGCATTCTAAAACTCTTGCAGAACATGCTACACTACACACATTTGAGGACAGAAGCAAAATTTTTTGAGTCATTTCCAAAAAAATTGTATAGTATTTTATGTCAATTTTTTCAGAATCAGAAGATGCAATTGTTGACATACATTGTCAACACCATTAAGAATCCCTCGGCCATAGTATCACACCTGAACCAAATCTAATCTATTTAATAAAACAGAGGCTTATAAAAAATATCCAGAAGGGCCATTATATGTGAGTACAAAGTTCTGCAAAAAACCCAACAGTTTTGTCCGCTTTTCCTAATTTAAAGCAGGGGTTTTTTTTTCTTTTCTTCCAAAGTACAAAGTAAGCTAGATATTTACCATAAAGATGACCACTTTGAAAATGGAGGTTTCCTCTTTACAGCACAGAAGGGTACGGTATTTAAGTAAATGCAAAGAATTAGACAAGTAAACATACTCATATGTCCTTTCTGTGATTCAGTTACTTCTACAGAACATTATGGCTCAGACGATTAAACCATTTCACTGTGATACTAACTTTTTATCAGAACTGATTACAAATGGATTAAAGCCAAGACTTGGGAAATACATTCAAGTGAAAGGACCTGCACTGTGTTACCAGTCCTTGCCATTTCATGTTGAAGACAAAAACCTAGAGAAAATCTCATCATAAGGAGCGATTTCTCAGGAAGAAACAGCCTTAGCTGATAAATTCCTCATGTTATTTTCATCTCCCATTCAAGTAAAGTGAAGCCTAACTCGCACGGTCGCTGGATATACAGGGAATCGTTGCATTTTCTGCCCGAACACTTCTAGATGCAATCTATTGATCTAAAATGTATTTCTTGAAAGAACAGTCTGGGAGAGGGCAAAACCTCATTTAATCTACTCTCTTCCCTTAGGACTGCTCCCATGATATCTGCTTCTGGGACTGCAAGTGCTTTACTAAATTCCAGGAAGGTTTCTACTCTTACACCTTCCTTAATGTTACACATAGAATTGAATTTTTCCTTGCAAACATTGTAAACATGCTCTCAAAATACCATGTAACAGAAATACTGAGCATTTTATGGACCAGCTAAGGAAAAAGGAAGAGGAAGAACAGCATTTTTAGAATATTTTAATATTGTAATCATGACCACAAATACTATAAAAAATTTCATGCTTTAATCCTGAAATGTGTACCACACCAAGAGAAAAACAAGACAAAACTATGTGAAAAGAAAACAAAAGACTTCCTTGGAGACCTAAATTAAAGACTGCAGACTGGGCTGCACTCCTCTGCAACAGGTAGCAAACAGAGCTGCACTCCTCCCTCTTGTAGTGTGACAATTTTCAACAGAGGCTTTATCTGATGTTTAAAATATTGCATAAGGTATGTACTGGCTGGGAATTTGGAAACCTTTTTTTGCCTGAAGGATGGGTTTTGCTCATAGGTTTAAAAATGTGAAGAAAAACATCCATCTTACAGACCTTTGTTGACAACAACACTTGCAACAGTGCCAGGGCACTGCAGGGGCTGGCAGCTCCCTGGGTGGGCGATGGCAGGGCCTGGCAGCCAGGGTCTGTCCCACTCCCAGCAAGCAGCAGGGCAGCCAGGGGGCACTGGGGCAGCCCCAGCCCCAGGCATTGAGCACCCCCCTGGGAACAGGGACCTGGCTTGGTGGGGTCCATGGCCAGGCAGGACAGGGCTGCGGGGAGCTGTAGACCTGCCTTGCTGCGGCATCGCTGGGGCAGGGGCTGGTGGCCCCAGAGGGCTGGCATGGGGTCCTCAGCCATGGGCAGGGTGGGGGGTGCTCCGGGGTGCTGACATAGGGTCCTGAGCAGTGGGCAGGGTGGGGAGTGCCCTGGGGGGCTGACATAGGGTCCTGGTCCCTGAGCAGTGTGGGGGGTCCTGTTAGTGGACTCCAGACCTGACAAGCTGATTAATCTGACCCTCAGAAAAAAAGACCTAAGAAGTTCTACTATCATTCACCAATTAAGTGAAAGAATACATGTCTAAGCAAAGATAAGTAAAAAGAAACTAATAATGAACAGTATCCTCTCCTGGAAGTGAAGTTACAGAGTCTCAGGAAGTATGGTTATAGTCTCTCCTAAATTTTAAATTTACAAATATGCTAGCAAATCATAAAGGCAGTTACAAAGACAAGAGGTAAATATGCTGGTTATTGTGTTTGATCAGAGCCTATATACAGTCTTAAAGACCACTCAAAGCCCACTGTACTGCTTCTGCTGCTGGTCTTGGACTTGTCAAAGTCGGCAAGGGAATGAAAACACACTCTGGGGCAAGTTCAGAAAAGATGGACACCACCTAAGGGAAACCAGAAAACCTTATTGTCCAGCTTTGTGCTCCCCGTTCACACAGTGACATTGTGAAGGCTGCAAAGTCGAATATCGAAGGGAGGACAAATGCTGACATATAGCTGTCAAAGGTCAAATTTCCTGGATAGATCACAGAAATATTAAAGTTAGAAAAGACCTGTAAGATCATCAAGTCCAACCATTAACCCAACACCACAATGCCAGCTAAATTATGTCCTGCAATGCCATGTCCACACGTTCCTTGAACACCTCCAGGGATGGTGACTCCACCACTTCCCTGGACAGCCTGTTCCAGTGTCTCACCACTCTCTCAGTAAAGAAGTTTTTCCTAATATCCAGGCTAAACCTCCCCTGGTGCAACTTGAGGCCATTTCCTCTCTTTCTATCACTTGTCACTTGGGAGAAGAGAGCAACACCCACCTCTCTGCAACCTCCTTTCAGGGAATTGTAGAGAGCGATAAGGTCTCCCCTCAGCCTCCTCTTCTCCAGGCTGAACAACCCCAGTTCCCTCAGCCACTCCTCATAAGACTTGTGCTCCAGACCCCTCACCAGCTTCGTCACCCTTCTCTGGACACGCTCCAGCACCTCAATGACCCTCTTGTAGTGAGGGGCCCAAAACTGAACACAGGATTCGAGGTGCGGCCTCACCAGTGCCAAGTACAGGGGCATGATCACCTCCCTCCTCCTGCTGGCCACACCATTTCTGACACAGGCCAGGATGCCGTTGGCCTTCTTGGCCACCTGGGCACACTGCTGGCTCATATTCAGCTGGCTGTCAATTAACACCTCCAGGTCCTTTTCTGTGGGGCAGCTTTCCAGCCACTCTTCCCCCGGCCTGTAGTGTTGCCTGGGGTTGTTGTGACCAAAGTGCAGGACCCGGCCCTTGGCCTTATTAAACCTCATACAATTTATCACAGGTTTGTTAGTGGTTCCTGAAGGTAGTTTCTTTTTCCCTTACTATTCAGATAAGAACTGAATTATAGAGGTTCCCCAAATGTCATCTTTGTTGTTATATTTTAAAACTGGTGTAAAAATGGTTCATAAATACCTTATGCTTGTTTGTTTTTTCAGTAGATGGCCAATAGATATGGAGCTTATGTTAATTTTATAAAGTTATTGTTCAGTTTTTCTTAGGAGGTATTTCAACTGGAGTTGAATCATTTTTGCTGGACAGTATTTCTTGAGAAACATTGTCTTTAAATATAATCTTTGGAAAAGCATCATCACCATACTAGGTTTGTTGTTCTGTATGGTTTATTACAAGACAAGATGTTATCAGCCATTTTTATTCAGATTGTAACTGAAAATGTATGCATTGTTCTAAAAGATGAAGACTGATGGGAAACCTGATGCATGCATATTTATTGATCTAATGTAGCTTATGCATTAATTATGAGAGTAGCTATGTTTTTAAATCACATGATTTGTGTGCATTATAAAAATCTGTGTTTATATCCAACCAGTAAAGGAAACAGTATACTCAGTCAATTCTATGTGCCTAATTTCCTTTTCACAAGTCTACCACTACTGGTCTTTTCCCTGACTCCAGTGTGAATTGAAAATAATTTCTCAAAATATGAAAGGCAAAAATGTGAACTTACTCAAACTTATTATTAAAGCAATAGCTTTATTAACACAATATGTTTGTAAAAACCTCAGAAAATAGAGACATAAGAAGTTAAGCCACTTAATAAATATATAATCAGTGTGTCTCCAACCATAAGCAAGCATCTTAGCATGACCAAACTGGGAGATAACATAGCTCCTGGAATACTACATCAATATTGCTCCCTCTCATTTTCAATGCCACTGCAAAGTTTCATTACCACCCTTTAAATGCATTTCTGAAATTATTATCCTCAATAATACCAATACCCAAAACAGCTTGTGAAAGGGAAAATTAAATTGGAAAAGGGAATGTGGATCAAGAAGCAGAACTATGTATGAATTAGGGCACGTCTACAAAGTTCAACTTAATGCTTTACTCTATATCTTCACTTGAGTTCCCCAGCCAAAAATTTAAGGGGGAAAAAAAGAAGATTCAATGTCCCAGTAATTCTTTCTTGTACAACTAGAGATGCCAATAGTAGTAACCTATTGTCTAGAAAAATGACACCTGTTAGCACAATTAAAGGCAATAAAGTCACTGCTTAATTCCACAACAATAAAGATTGATCTGTGAAAGTATTGCTAACATATGGACTGGTCCTTAGGGGCAGAGTCTTTAAAGAGTCTAGTGCATTAATCTTCTGAGTCAGTGCCCTGGCTCTCATCCCAGTTGAGCTAAAAATTACAGTAAAGTATTTGTGGCTTTAGGGTGAAATCTTATTCATTCCCTTTCCCTGAAGTTAAACACATTTTATCACACATGCAATTTCCACATTTTGTTTGGATGGAACATTAGTCTTTCTTGTTTAAAACCAAAGAACTTAAAACTAATGGTACATATATCCCTTGTGAAAAGTTCAAAGACACAGAGAGAAACACCCGTTCATAGAAGTAGTCTTATTCCAGAAAAACGGACATCTTACAGAAACTTGCAATGGAATACTATTCTCACACCAAAATCTTTAACGTTTTTAAGAGACACAGCACCACATTTTATACTTTCAGAAAAAAGCAGGCTCTTTACTATCCTCAGTGCATCTGAAAAGATGTGAATGTCTAGAAGTATGGAAAATCAAGCTTAATAAACATTAACATTAGGAACCTTTTCCAATGTCTCATAGAAGGTAAAAAAAAAACATGGCAATGGTGAGCAGATAGCAATTTTACACCTAAGAGAAAGACTGCAATGGATACGGCAACAGAATCCAGACTATATGATCATGTATGTCTCATTGCTTTCACATCAGGACTTTAAATCCGCTTGAACGAATAAACATAGTGCTTCACCAGTGTACTGGTCTTGGCTGCGATAGAGTTAATTTTCTTCACGGTAGCTACTATGGGGCTATGTTCTGGATTTATGACCAAAAGAGTGTTGATAACACAGGGATGTTTTAGCCTTGCTGAGCGGTGCTACACAGCACCAAGGCCTTTTCTGCTTCTCAAGCTGCCCCACCAGTAAGTAGGCTGGTGGTGTGTGCTGGTTTTGGCTGGGATAGTTAAGTTTCTTCACAGTAGTTAGCATAGGGCTGTGTTTTGGATTTGTGCTGGGAACAGTGTTGATAACACAGGGATGTTTTAGTTATTGCTGAGGGGTACTTACACAGAGTCAAGGCCTTTTCTGCTTCTCGCACCACCCCACCAGCGAGTAGGTTGGGGGTGCACAAGAAGTTGGGAGTGGACACAGCTGGGGCAGCTGACCCCAGCTGACCAAAGGGACATCTCACATCATCTGACATCACACTCAGCAATAAAAGGTGGGGGAAGAAGGAGGAAGGGGAGGGCATTCGGAGTTACAGCACTTGTCTTCCCGAGCAGCCATTACACGTGATAGAGCCCTGCTGTCCTGGAGATGGTTGAACACCTGCCTGCTGATGGGAAGCAGTGAATGAATTCCTTCTATTGCTTTGCTTGCACACACAGCTTTTGCTTTCCCTATTAAACTGTCACTTTTATCCTTCCCATTCTCTCACCCATACTACTGTGGGGAGAGGAGCGAGCAGCTGTGTGGAGCTTAGCTACCTACTGGGATTAGCCCAAAAGAACCAGGAATTATGTTGTAAGTGTAAAAATGTATCTGTGTATTTACAAATGAAAGGTTAAAAAAAAAAAAAAAGGTGTCTACCAACAAGGAATGCAGTTACCTTATTGGAGTGGTCCTGGTTAGGAAGCCAAGATGATAATATGATCTGGGAACTTGCCGATTGTCAGCTAGCGGTTACAGAAGCCTATGCCAATTTTTTGTTATTTGTTTTTGGAGGATAACTTGTGGCTGGACAGCACAGATTGTCCTTAGTATTTGTTCACAACACCAGATGATGAAAGAACAACAAACACAGAAACAAACAAGAGCAGAACAACCAAGGAATACTTTCTTCTCTGTTTCTGAAATCAATCTCCAATATGTATGGTCCATCTCATAGGAGAGGGAAAGCAAAGTTAGAACATCAGGCAATCTTTTTGCCCTTGCTTTTCTGCTTCTTATGCCTGTCCTTTTTAACTATATGATTGATGCTGGAAGAGATAGTGGTGTTAGGTAACCAGCAAAGAAAGTACAGTGCCAGAACACTGGTCCTAAAGAGTGATTGATCCACTTTCTGGTCCTCAAAGTCCTGTTCTAGCAGGCAGACCACAAATTCTTCTGGGGCTGGATGGCAAAAATTGCATCAGGATATACAGGTAAGAGGATGGCCCAGCAAATATCAGTCACCATAAGAAACACTGCACTTGGTTGTAGAGACCTTTGCTCAGAAGCAGTGCTGTTGCTTTGGTATTACCCTTATTACACCTCTTCAGCACACCGTTTTGCCCCTCCTCTTTGGACACTTTTGATTAGCAAGGACTCTTCTGTGCAGTTTCCATGCTAGTGGAAAACAAGGCCTAAGCAACAAGGTTTCAGTTGTACCAATGCCTTCATAAAATCTTCAACTGTACCAAAACAGAGCCCTTAGAAAACTAAAAGAAACAGTGGATTGTTCAGCTGTTCATATCTCTGTGCCCGTTCATCTGATGGCCTAAGTTATCCTTTGAATAACTCCAGGGAACACTGTAAGAGTATATAAATATTTTAACACACAAGAAAACTGTGAGAACTGAGTCCATTGTTCAGAGTTTATCTTAGAAATGTGAAAACTGTAGGTGTAGAAAATGCAATATTTACTTAAAATTCAAAGCAAAGGACATTACAATATTTACATTGCTGTTTGCTGAGAGCTGGCAGATGACACTCTCAAACAAGTGTTCGTGTCAATATTTTTAGATGGAGCACATATTTCTGTTCCTTCAGGAATGAGGGAGTGCATTGTACAGTACCTGGTAGAATTAGAAGAATGAGATAAGACTCTTTCAAATTTTGAGTTTGAATTTCTACTGATTCTCTCGACAACAAATTGTAGACTTTGGCAATGATATATGCTAGAGATGTAATTTCTATTACAACATTTCAGAAATTCCTTGAGGGAAAATAAACTCATGAAAACCTGAATATAGAATACAGTTCTTAAAACTTCAAGATAAAATTACAGTACCCATGCACAAAACAAATTTATTTTGAACCTACACACCATTAGCAAGATGTATCACTAATAAAAATAACTCAACTTTCAGACTGATTCTTCACATCTTGATACTAAGTAGAAACCAATCACATACAATTAAGTTGGAGTTCTTAATAATACCTGTAAATAAGTCGTCTGCAACGCAAGAACAAGTGAGACTTTGAAGGTTCATCATAGATATTTCCTTACCTACCTCAAACAGAATGTGTCATTAGCAAAATTTTATGATTAATACAATTGCCCTTACTGTTTTTAATACGGTGTAATTATTGAGCAAAAACAGTTTAAGAGCCCATGTGTAAAAACTGTGATAGAGGAGGTTAAGTTTACTTTAAGACACCTACAGGAACCTAGGCATCAGATGTGGTGTCTTAGTTGTGGAGTTAGGGGGACATCATAAAGTATTGCTTTAGAGTAGAAGCATTCAATTTATGTAAGATACTTCTATAGCCCCGTAAGGTCATTAAAAAGATATTGGAGCCTCTCAGCATGAAGCAAAGAGATAGTTAAACACCGGACTCTCCAGTTTCAGTTAGCACTCTAACATGAACCAACCTGCATATCAGCAGGGGATCATTAACCCCTGTAAACATGCTTATTTTAAACAGATGTCACTAAGAAAGATATTTCAACTAAAAAAAGTAATTCTTGATATCAAAAATAAGGATGTTCACTCAAGTAAGTGGCAGAATTTGATTTCTGAAATTATTTTACTAAGTGGTATTATTTCCTATGTATGGCAGAGACACAGGGTCATGAAACGTCTTAGCATTACTCCAGTTAGCACAGTAGATTCTTATCTGGGATACCATGACAGAGTGCTCTACTAAAGCATGCAAAGGGTGCTCTTCCTGTTTGTACTGGAAAGTCTATGCAATTCCTCTTTATACCAATTTAAGATATTTTCTCAAAAATAAGGAAATTAGGTAGACCTTAATCCATTAAATCCATAATTATTACCTCAGTATTAAAAGAATTTAATTTTAACAAACTTCATTAATTAACAATGGGGGTTTTTAAGCATTAGTATTTATTTAGCAGTATCAAATCTGTGAATAACTTCATAAACAATCAATATTTTTTTTCTTGTTTCCCAGAGGAATACACATGCAACCTTAAAATTTCACTCTACATATTATAATGCCACAAAATCTGCCATTCCCATATGAACTATGGTCAAGAACTTCTAGAAAAGGATAAGAATAATAGTTACAGATGAGGACAAAAGTCTTGAACTTCAGGGATTGCTCATTTGGTGTTCGTGAGGCACATCTCTGTATTTGGAAACATCTATTCAGCCATTGACTATGTTTATTATTTGTACTGTGCTCTCAGTCAGGAACCAAACTAGATAAGTAGTGAATAGGTCATTTCTTATAGGGATGCTTGAAGCCATTGTTCGTATTATTGTGACGGCAGAAAGCAGAGAGAGGTTGACACTCTCCTCACACTTCATAATTAGTCTGTACTAATTTGCAGTGACGTTCTTTCGTAGATAGGCATACATATTTCTTTACTATTTAATATCTTCAAGTAAAAAAAACCCAAACAAGCTGATACATGATTAAGAACTTTGTAACACTACTGCTGTAACAGCAGATCATTATAAATACAAATACATAATCTTTTTTCACAGTCATTCAATTCAATGATAAATGTGTTTCTCTCCCACCCCACCAATGTCTACATTTCAATTCAAAACTGCAATGAATGAGGCTTATATCTCTTATTTCATCACAGTTACAACCAGAACTACTGATTTGAAAGGACAAATGCCTCACAGATTAATTCACTCTTTATGTTCTGTTCAGAAAAACCAATGCATCTGGGAAGAGTTCTGTGTAGCTAACAACCTACAGATATGTGTTTACTATGTGAGCAGTAGAATTGGACTTCGGGTTTCACTTTCATTCCTGAAGCATGTGGCAACTGCAAGTGGACTGCTATAGCTGTTAGAAAAAAACCCCACAGTCTAATTTGAAGTTTCCCCAGGAAAAAATGAGCTTCTGGGGTTGGGTTAGCAGTCAAGTGTTGACTGTTGCTGTCTGATGAGCCATACTTGACATGAGCAAAGAACAAGCAGGGACAGATCCTACGTCAAGTCCATGGATCAGAAGACCTCACGTTTTGGGAAGGGTGGGGTATTAAATTTGTAATTCAAACTCCCAGGAAAAGTTTTCATGTGTTTTTGGGCATTTCAAAAGATGTTCAGAGTTCTACAGGGAAAGGGAACCATATTAAAATATGAAGTATATTAATAAATTATTTGCTCTACTCTTCACTGATAACTTTTTATTTTATTTTATTTTTACAGCGAGGTTAATGCTACTCTAAAAGGATAAGTGGCTCATGTTTTCTGGGGTTACCTGAATATTTTGATTTAAAAAATCATATAATCCTAGACACATAATCTTTGCAAATACACCTAGGATCTAGACATTGACTCCTTCTCTCTCTTTCATCAGCATTATTAATACATACTTATTTATAAAAATTCAGCAGAATATTTTGCTGCAATTGGGGAGGAAAGCAAACAGGAACCAACACAGGCTATCACAGCTAATTACTAATTACATAGCTAATTACTTTTACATCCCACTGCTGATTACTAAAGGTAATTAATTGACACAAATAGAAAACACTTCCTAGAAAGCCATTCAGATTCAAAGGATTTTGAAAATCTTACACTTCATGTTATGCACAGACAGTAGTTCTGACATTCACAGTCGTAACAACATAGTTGCAGCAAATTTCTACACACAGTTTACAATTCTTCCTTCCCAGGGGAAAAAAAACCCAAAGCAAAACACAGGCTCTAAAACCAATCACGTGAAAAACTAAAGATTGTTAGGAGTTGCCAAATATGGTAGCCTGATGGCAGTGAGGTTGCTGCAGCTCCCTGTTTTTAATCTGTGATTTAGAAGCAGTAGTGAGGCTAAGTGTGTGTTCCCAAGAGGCACACACACAGATGCAACACATACACGCAGCGGGTGACACACAGATAGAAACACTCAGCACTCAAACACAAATGGCACAAACGGCCTCATCCTCCTCCGGCTAACAAGGCGGCAGGCCGGTTTAGTTGGAAATACACACATATACTCAACATGGATCCCTCCTGTAACTTGCCTTAGACACTCAGTCTACCCAGCAGCTGGCACTTGGATCTTCATTCTCCCCATTTGCTGGCATCTGGACGTACAAGTCCGAGGCCTGCAGCTCCCCTCCAGCTGCTGGTACAGATGCCCTTTTAATCCTGGACACGCTCACACAACCGCACCCACCCCAGCACACTATGGATCCCCCAGTAATGGGCCTTAGACACTAAGCGTATTCAGTAACTGGCCCTGGACCCTCTGGCCTCCCAGTTACGTTGCATGCTCACTGACACCCCCACATATACATTATGGGCTCTCAGTAGCTGGCTTTGATACCTAGGCTATCCAGGAGCTGGCTCCTGGCTCCCTGGTCTCCCCCTGCCTCATGCACAGAGACACACAGATGCAAACAGGCCTCTCAGTCAACCCACAGACCATACCGTCACTGCCATAGTCAGTCTGGACCTCTGGGCCTCTACAACAGCAGACTTGTGAGCCCTCTGTTCTCTCCAGTATCTGGCCCAGACTGGCCATGTGGATACCTGGCATCCAAGCCACTCATCAGGCTGGCTGGCTACTCCAGCCTGATACTCAGTAGTGATCCCCCACTGACATTCACACCCATGCAATATGCACTTACTCTGTACTCTCCAGTTTGTTGGCACCACAGACACACGGGACTGTCTGACCCATGGTCCAGGTCCAGTTGCTAGCACTCCAGACAGATATACATACAGACAGAGAGTCCCTTTACTCAGGCAAATAGTTAGAAGAGGAGCGTAAGAAAACACATGACAGACTGTGCTGATCAAGCACAGGGCACGACAAGATAGTGGTACTGAGCAAAAGCCTGTTTACACAGGACTGGCCCCTTTTATCCCCTTATCCCTCTATTTTCCCTTGCTTTTTCCTCCCTAATCCATCTCAATCCCTCCCTTTCCCTGCCTGTGGTTCTTCCTCTAAACATCCCAGAATAAATCTAGTATAATACCGTAATGCTCTTCCCTGCATCCCATATTGTGTCCCATAACCCTGTAGGCAGTAGCTCCCTCAGCCTGAAGGGTGATCAGGACAGCATCTCCTGATGAATCCTTATGATGGGTTTCAGCCCCGGCTCATGGGGCTGAGGCTGTCCTGGGACAGCCCTGGGACGAGCCCAGGCTCGAGTCTCTAATTAAGGGCAGGGGGGTTACTCTCCCAGTGCTCCACCTCTGCACTCCTTTGGGTGTGTAGAGATGGGATTTTTATCAGATAAGCTAACAAAGATGTTCTTCTGATGAGAACACAGCTTTTTTCACTTCGAAGTTTGTAATTCGGTGCTGGCCCACTATTACATTTCAGATGTATGACTTCTAAAATCCTATTTAAACTATTCTAAACTAAGCTCCTAAAAATCCATAATTGTAAAGTCTTCAGATAGTAAGTTCTTTAAAATCAAGTTTAGGCAGCACTAAGCTAGAAGCAGAAGACTTCTTAAGATGAGTACTCACACTAGAGCTATGAACAGCTTGATGTCTGCATCTGATAGCTCCAAGAAGCTTTACTGATAGCCATAAAAGAACCTTGGGCTTCACAAATGTTACATTCAGTCATGGATGTTGGGACCTTTCTCTGCCTTTTTCCCTGTTTCAGCCCTTCTACCTCTTTTTTGTAAAGGAAGTTTATGCATGTCACGGTAAATTCGGAAAACTTCCAGATAAAATATACTAAGATGGAATGGAACAATTCAAGCCTTAGGAAAAATAGGTCACAGAAATGTTTGCAAATTCAGAAGAGTGATGGTTTTAGAAAATTAATGTCTTAAACCCCAGAAATTCAAAGTGAAATTTCATAGTGAAACACTCTATTCTTCAAGACTTTCCCATCATTTCCAATATTCTAGTTCTTCCCATTATATCATGCCAAATTAAATTAACTGCTATTCTGGAATTATAAAAAGACGACTTACCAAATCAGAAAGCCTTCTCCATTTTTTTTCATTGTTTCCCTGTCTACTTACCTCATAAGGTATTTATTCTTTTGCCATTTTAATAGAATAAGGTATCAGAAACACTTTCATATTCTGTACACATATTAAAACCAGCTTAAATTCATAAAGTGTTATTAAATCCCTGTCAAAGCCTAAGGCTTGGGAAGTGAAAATACACTCCCATCTACTTTCTTTATAACACAGAAACAGTGATATAACAATACTGTTTTCTTTTGTGATACAGACCTGATACTGAGAACATCCATTATGATTCTTCACTGACTGAACAACAGATCCAGATTACAAGTTCCACACCATTATCAAAATAAAACATAGGCATTTGCCTCAGAGTGACAAAACAGGAGCAGAAATGTAGAGCAGCATTGTATTTCTAAGTAAAACAATGGCAGAGAGAGCTTGAGCACTCTGTCACTGATTTCCCATACCTCTTAGCTGTTAACATGTGCCTCAGAGTGGTTTTAGTCTGTGCCAGCTAGTACTCTGCCAGACTGTACTCACACATGGTGTGTGCCAGCAGTCATTCCAAAACACAGTACGTATGAACAGGCCCTGCATCAGGTTTGCCTCCCAGCACCTTATATAGTCCTCCAACATGATCCTGTCAGGCTTTGCACTCTTAGGCCGTTCCAACATAAGTTCACAAATTTATAGAATAATTTAGGTTGAGAGACCTCTGGGGGTCATCGAGTCCAGCCTCCTACTCAAAGGAGACCTAACCTGAAAGCTAGCTGAGATGGCACAGATAAACTTCTCTTGGTAATGAAGCAAGCTTATACCTCCAAGTTCCACAGAGATTAACGTACACAAGCAGAGACACTAAAATGTAAAAACATTACAAGGAAAACTCTTTACACTACACTTACTTCACTTCAGCACATTTTAAAAATCATTATTCTTCCCTACAGTTAGGTGTAAGGATCACTATATTTCATTGTTTCCCCTCAGTATTAAAGCTTTGATATAGATAGGGAAAAACAGTTACAAAATTCAGATGAAGAAAGTACTTTCTTAAATCTTATTTCCTCATTATTAAGGATTATAAATGCACACTAAAAATATACCCTCATATTAATATTTAAGATAACGTTCTTCAGAAAATCCAGAACTAGTAACAAACCCCATCCCCAAAAGAGATTTCTCTCTTTAAAGAAACCAATTTGGATTCATTATACATAACTTAGCCTTTGTGGAAAAAAGGAGAGGGTGATGCATAGAGTTTAAGCATAAATAATTCAGCTCATTCTAGTTCTTGAATCATAGAATACATTTTCAGTGAAATGGCAATACTGCAGTTTTATAAATACAGAATTATATTAATTTATTATGGTATATGTGTTGAAGCACACATTCAATAATCCTCCCAAGCCTATCCTTCAAGCAAAACAAAGCATTTAAAATCATAATGTATTAGGCAAACTTGAGTCACTTCCTAAACAGAAGCTTGAAAAGATGAAAAAGTGCTCTTCCAGTTTGGCTGAATGGCTCACGACATGGCATAATGCAGAATTAATTCTGTACACGATAGGCTCATTTTAGTACTCAGCGAAACATAGCAACTCCTAAATTTCATAGTGTTAAAGCAAGAAGTAGGGTATAATAGGAATTAAAAAAAAAAAAATCCCACCCACCTGCATTTTATACATTAGATTTCATCTACCGGACTTGGTTAACTGCAACATATTAGCCAAATCACACTGACAGAAATACAAAATACCCACCTGTTTTGGGGTCAACAGAGAAATATGGCTGCCCCTGAAGAATACTGTACACTACTCTGGCGCTGTTTCCATATGTAGGGTCATCTGCATCTGTGGCTGTCACCTGTAGAACAGACGTACCTGTATATACAGGAAAATGAAAGTTAGTTGACAATAAATGTAATTTTCAGACAAATATAAATATTTTTAGATGTATTTTTGAAACCTCTACAGTCCTCACATTTTACAATTGAGAGATTAATAAAATTTTCTCTATATGTTATTATCCTGTCACACTTTTAAGGAAAACTATTTATACTCATTTGAAAAAAACTTTTTCTCTCTCTCTCTATATATGCATCTTAATTACATATATATAAACATAAATAGTTACTACATAGCATGCATATTTATACATGTTCACACATATAGATCCCAAACTTGGATATTGCTTAGACTTCTGAACAGCTTTTATTTATGGACTTCAGGAGTATCTTCAACCACAATACAAATTAATGTTGAAGTGCATATTTAAAATAATTTTCATAAATGCCCCCAAATCAATAAAAGATAATAAGGGAATAAAAAAAATCTAGCTATCAGAAGGCATCAAAGATCTGAAAATGAAATAACTACTAGAACCTTGTTGGAATTCCAATGATGGATCCAAATTAGAAAGATAAGGAGTGCAAAAGAGAAATATTTATAAGCTGTTAATAAATACCATTAGAAAAATAAAATCACAGTTTCTAGCATGTCACCAAGTAGGATAACTTACAAGTAACACTTTGTAGAAAATAAAGTGTGTAAGTACTGCGCAGATAGAACAGAGGCAAGTGTTTTTACATTTTACTGTATTTTTCAAGACATTTAATGATGAAACTTTTTTTCTATCACTGCCCAACACTTCACATAAGAAATCAGTAAATGAAAAATTAGCAAGTTAATAAAGGTTCAGTCCTCATCCCACTTGTTTATCCTTCTACAGACACTGCTTTCTAAAGACTCCTTTGGCCCAGTGTTAAAATACAGGAATAATAGTAACAGAACAGGCTGCTCTCATGTCATTCTGCGTCTGAAAATGGCTTCTCAGTTAAATTAACCACTGAGGCATCACCTCCACTGTGAGGTGTTCAATTTCACATCTTAGTTGTGAGGAGAAGCATGCTTTTGAATTGAATCCCTTGATCTCCCCCACTTGTCGTACTTTGATTTGCCTCATGGAACAGAGTACGCTAACTAAATTCCTTCAGATGAAACTAAACCAGAAGATGTGCTTTAGCAGTACATCTGATTTATTCTGACTGCTAATGGGCATTTAGTCTCAGAGACCAGACAAGAGCTAGTCTGAAATAAGACTTCCCAAAAACATATGGTGTTGACATCGGATCCTCAGTTCCAACTCTTTAACTTCATAGATCAGTTTTCATTGCACAGAACTGTTTGATAATGTGCACACCCTCAGTGTACACTGGGAATAGAAATACCTAAAATCATGGAGTCTCACTTCAAGTACAGCAAAGCAAGCATGCAAATCTTCACAGATTTGGATTCTTCATTGTTTGAGAAACTATTAATTCATTTGTGTCACACTGACTTGGACAACAAAAGTTGCTTTTTGTATCTCTACTGGAGATGTAGTAAAAGGTACAGCAAACGTGTCTGCATACTTAAATATAGCGTCTTCTGGTCTCTGAATAGCCCAAACGCATACAGTCTCATAGATAAATATATACACACAGCAGGTACAAGGATACCTTGATGAATATGAAGTTGAACATTGTAATAAAATCAAGCTGGAGCTAGTAGTCTGTTCACAGTTATTCAGGAGTTAATGGTAAAACTGACTAAATTACTGTATTTGGGTTTACGTGACAAGGTAAACAAACATGAATTAATGTTAGTGTAATTTTCTTAAAATGTTCTAGGAATCTATTCAGTCATATTTATTTGCTATCTAAACTTAGAATAAGAGTTTCTGCAAAACCAGGTCACTTCAAAGAACAAAAAATGCATTTTTTCCCCAATTCTATAGCTTATCTAAGTACTGCAATGATACCTTTCTGTAGCCCAGTTTGGCAATAATTTCTAACTTGAGGTGGAAAAGCTGTCAACTTTCTGTCTTCTAGTTAAGCTTTTTGTACTCAAGGGTGAAGACCTGTCCACATTAATTTGTTGTTTTACCTTTATTCATGGCTTCATTATTTTATGTTGGAATCTTGTGGAATCATTAAAGATTAATAGGTTACTGATACACAATGATTTTTTTTTTTAATTGCATACAACAAAAACATACCCATCCAATAGGTATAGTCAGTCATCTACCAGAATTTGCTACCCAGAGCGCTGGGCAACTTCTGTACCTTTTTATCTATAGATTTTCTTGCTACCAGGAAAACAGTTACTAAGAGTTGCCTACTCATCTCACAGGTTGAGTTCCCATTTGCACTTTTTCCCAGAGTTCTAGAACATCAAGGTAGGTTTTGGAATGGATGAACAGATTTTGGCTATTTCAGAAGAAGAAAATACCAGAAATACTAAGATTTCATGGTTCTCTCATTCTTCAGAGACT